>NW_006400164.1:1177326-1240613 GCF_000299155.1 Elephantulus edwardii
TCCCAACTTTTGCGTTCCAGTAGCCCATTACTATCAATGCCTCTTGATTGCATGTTCGATCTATCTCTGCCTGTAAGAGTTGGTAGAAATCATCTATTTCTTCTTCTATGGCTCTGGTTGTTGGTGCATAAATCTGGATGATAGTAGTGTTCACTGGACTTCCTTGTAAGCGTATGGATATAATCCTATCATTCACAATGTTGTACTTCAAGATGGATCTAGAAATTCCTTTTTTTACTATGAAAGCAACTCCATTTTTCCTCACCCTTTCTTCTCCAGAATAATATATCATCTGATCATCTGACTTGAGAATAGTTAAAAAAAAAAAGCATTATCAACATGACAATGTAATACCTTGAGAAAATGATCTAAAAGAGGTTGCTCATCTTTTTAGATTACTTTTAAATAAATTCTGGAGTCTTTAATGTACTATGAACTTCTACAGATGCTCTTTCCCATTGCCATAAGTTGTAAATGACTCATTGCTGACCCTCTATTGCGTTTCAGAGATTGTAGATTACACGCAAAGGGATTTTCCTTCTTTCTCTTGATCGTCAGATTGTGGAATCGAACTGCCAGAAAGTTTTTAGGTTAATAACACAATTCTCTGCAGAGTAGGCCACCAGACTGTCTTTGTAGCCACAGCCAAGTTGGCCTGAGGTCGTATAACCTCAAATGTAATTGAAATAATCACTGTCATACTTACGATAACGAGTGAATGGTACCATTGTGATTTCATATTGTTTTCTTGATTATTAGCTTTTGGGCTTAGGGACAGGGAATTTGTGAGAATCCTATGAATTGAAGTCAGTTTTAAGGACTTTAAAGAACAACATTACAATTTTCTGAAATAGATTACCAGGACTCTCATGTTAGCTTGTGCTAGACAGGAAGATTCCATGAGCTCTCTTTGGTGTCAAAATAATGTACAAGCCTCCACTGAGAGATAGAAAGTTACGTTGTCCAGGAATGAAACCAGCTCTTTTATATAGAAGGCAAATACTATACTCCTGAGCCTACAGTGTTACCTAGATAAGAGTAGATTACAATCATTTTTTGACAATGCCACTTTCTTTTTCCACCCTAGAATATGTTATGAAATCTAAATTTATAAACTTTAGGAATTAGTTTGATGATTTCTAAGGAAATTCCAATCCTAACATACTATGAGTCTAGTCTTTTTTGTGTGTTCCTTTTCACAGTTGTAAAAGAGAAACAGGACAATGTTTTTGAATGCAGCATTTTCACATATACAATTCATTGATACCAAATATATCAGTTATGTTTTGCAATCACTAATATTCACTGCCAAATTTTCTTGAATTGACCAAGTACTAGGCCACAATAGAAATGATATTATGTAAACACGGAGGGGTATGGCTAAAGCCATTTATGCTATCGGATGCCAATTTACAACTAAAAGGTGATACATATCTTTTTTAAAAAATATTTTTTATGAGTTTACTTAAAAGTTTGCATACATTGTTTTTCACACCAGATCTTTCCTATTTCCCTCACCCTCCTCTATCCATCAAATTGTGTGATCCAATGATTAAGGCTCTATCTCTCCCTCCTATCCACACCACTCTGCTCCCACCTTCCCCTCCTTTGAAAATTCATACTCATTTTACACTAATGGTCATATACAATATTTGTCCTTATGGAACTGAGTTAGCTCACTTAGCATAATGCTCTCCAGTCAATCTCAATCCATTTGATTGTGGCTGGACATTTGGGTTGTTTCCATATTCTTGGGATGGTGAACATTGGTATACAGGTCTCTGTTTGTGCCTCAGTTCTCATTCTTTCTGGGTATATTCCAAGCAATGAAATAATTGGGTCATATGGAATTTCTATGTTCAGCTTTTTGAGGAAACACCAAACTGCCTTCCAGAGTGGTTGTGCCATTTTTACATTTCCCCCAAAATATATAAGAATTCCTATCTGGTTATATCCTCTCTAACATCCTGTTACACTTTGCCACTACTATTGGAGTGAGATGGTATCTCATTGTGGTTTTGACTTGATGCATGCCTTTTTAATCTAAATAAATGAGCTCATCATTTTCAAAACCAAAGTAAGCTTTCCAGAGTTAATTATGATAATTTTCAAGTAGTTTTCCAGTTGTCTCAAAATAAAACCTACATTGATGAGTTGGTAAAGGAATTCTAGCATCCAAAACAAACTAACTATTGCCTTTGGAACCAACTTTGTTGTTGTTAAATCCTCTTTGCTCTAAATATTTTTACATTAAAATTTTGGACAAAACTGAATTAACAAACCCAATTAACTGGCCCTTTCAACTCTAGAGTGTGTCCCTTTGAATAATGAGCTGGAGAGTTTTTGAGCCCCTCCCCAGCTGAGTCCTAACATTTTGTGGTGACACCATCGCTGTTCATCGTCTGTACTTGCTCTGATCCATGATGTCGTGTGGAGCATTATGACTGATCAAACCTGACACACCATGTCATGGAGCCAGATGCACCAGCTGAGAAGCCAACTGAGCAACAAGCTTCAGCAAAGGGCGACATGGAGGTTAAAAAGATGGATATTTTCCTTGTAGATCAATTTAACTGAATTGTTGAGAATGTTTTCCAAATCACAGTTAAGATTTGACTTGGGACTAGATTAAGATTCACTTTTAATTATGATAAAATTCTAAGCCAATTCTTCATATGTATCTGTTTCTCATTATTTTTAAAATAAATCTCAAATGCGTTATTTGCCGTATAATATTATCACAACAATTACAATAACAATGAAATAATTTAAAAATGATTAGACTAGTGTATTGTATTCTTATTAAAGCTCCAAACTATATTTGGACCAGAATTTATACTAGAGGGTTTTTTTAATACAGGCTACAAATATTACTTTTCCACTGAGTTCTAACAGACTACTAGAAAGAAAATTATCAAGACTTATAAAGTTATTTGTAATTTTAGTGTGAAGAGGCATGGAAAGAAAATTCCACATGGTGATTAGAATGACTGTTGTTTGTACGTACTGTTGTGACATTTCTGATTCATACTGACTCATAGCAATTAAATGTAAGCCATAATATAATATTATCTGGCTCTACACGATCCTTGCAGTCATTTTGTAAGACCATTGTCATAACCATTGTTTCATCTGTTTAAGGGACTTCCTCTTTTTATGTCTTCTTCATCAAGCATCATATCCTTCTCCAGGTACTGATGTATCTTGATAGCTTGTCCAAAGTACATGAGACAAAATCTTCCCATTATCAATTCTAAGGAACATTCTGGCTATACTTTTCAAGACATACCTGTTTGTTCTTCTAGCCATTCATGTTTTAGTTGTTGTTCTTCAGTAACAAAGGCTTCAATTCTTTTGATCTTTCATTTTCATTACCCAACTTTCATATATCAAGGAATTGAAAAATAGCATGACTTAAGTCAGGCACACCTTATTCTTCAAAGTGATATCTTAGCTTTTTAAACACTTTAAAGTGATCCATATTAACTTTTCATTCAAATGTTATAAAAGCAATGTCCTGCACACCAAAGCCAAACCAGACTAACTGGTATTGATTTGATTCTCGCACATGGCAGCTTTCCATTGGTTTTCAGAGACTACAAATCTTAATGGGAGAAAAACACCTTATCTTTCTCCTATGGAGCAGCTGTTTGCTTCAAACCATAGGTTAGCAGTCTAAAACAACATAATCTATGTCTGTGGGCTTCCAGAGGCTATAAATAACACAGGAGGAGATTATCAATATTTTTCCAGGAGAGCACCTGGTAGATTAAAGCGGCTTGGTTTTGGATTTTGAATTGGCAGTGGAACTCTTTACTCACTAGTCTTCCAAAGCTTAAATTCCTCTAAGACTATCTCTCCATAATAGGAGTATTTTTACTAGGGTTGCATTGCATTAGAACATGACATAATCCCTTTTGTATATATTAATCCAACACTTTGTTGTTGTGCGCCCTAGAGTCAGAACTGACTCATAGCTGACCCTTAGGCAGGTTTTCAAAGGCTGTAAATTGTTCGGAAGGAGTTTGCCCATCTTTTTCTTGCAGAGCATCTGGTAGACTGGAACTCTGTGCCTATGGGATTTCAGTGCGGCTTTTAACCATTAGGCCATCAGAGCACCCTAATTCAACATAGTTTGTTTTGTTGTCATTGTTGTGTATGGTGGGGGTCAGAACTCACCCACAGCTGACCCTCAGGTGGGTTTTCAGAAGCAGTTAACTGCGTGGGAGGAGATTGCCTTCCTTCACAGAACAGCTGGTGGCCTCCAAACATGTACCTTCGGGATTGCAGTGCAGGCTCTTGCCACTAGGCCAACAGTGCTCCATGGCTTACACCTATACAAATATTTCTCAGTAACTAAAAAGCTTGGTGTTTGTTGGTTTGCAGAATGAGGTCTCTCATAATAGAATTTTCTTCATATCTTTAAATGTCAACAAGATAGACTCATTTTTTTTCTTCTATTCTATTCAGCCTTTAGCTTCAGCAGACTTACGGGAAAACATATCAGATACCTACATTGAAAGACCTTGTTCATTGACTCTGCAGTGTGTGCTCCCTGGACAGCCAGAAGTTCCACAGTGTTTTGTCCAAGTTTCTCAAGGCTGAGCATTTGTTTACACTGCTTTGCAATTGATACAGAATAGCTTTTCTAAAACAACTTGCCTTTTAAGTCCAGGCCTTTCTACACCCTGTCACAGAGAAAATAATTAGACCAGCTTGCTTTTCTATGTTCTGCACTTTATTATATGTTTCAAGGTTGAAAATTTACAGGATCAATGATTTTCCTTTAAAATATAGCATAGATATTATTGCACACAAAATAGACACTATAGTTTTTCTCAGGGCACTGGTTGTGATGTTAGATGAGGTCAGGTTTAATGAGTCAGTTTGGGGCTTCTTGACTTCTCTTCACTTTAGAGAAGCAATTCACTTGCTGCCTTTGACACTTTAAAATGGTGTATTATTTTCTGTTAAGCATAGTGCACAACATTAAGTCCAGCAGCATTTCATCCACCCACAAGCAATGACTATATATTAAAGGCTAAGAATAGAATTTTTAAAAGAAAGAGAACTATTAGAAGATATAAAACATTAATTCTGGCTTTGCCTAGAACACTCATCAAACATAATTGGCGACTTGCTGTTATCAATAAATGTATCAATATTTTTATTTTGATTTATTTTGTTACATGTCTAATATTAATCTGCCAACTTTTGTATTTGGATGAACACTATCAAACCTGTGAATTTCTACTACTGCACTATAAATGTTCAGTATCCAGAAGTTACTATCTTCAATTTTGAAGAGCATATTAGAAAAGAGTTCTGGCGGCCTACCTCACAGATGCACAGCTAACTCAGAGGCTGCACCTTTCTGGCAGTGAGAATTTACCAGCAAAAGCACAAGACAAAGGTGAGAGATCCTAATGGTCTTGGAAACCCATTGGAATGTCATTATAAGTTGTTTCTAATTCCATAGCAATCAGTTTGAGTTTTGGATTTTTTGTTGTTGTTGTTGTCATTGTTGGTTAGTTTTGGGGGGGGTTGTTTGTTTTTTTGCTTGTTTTTTTTCAATGGACACTTTAGTTTTCAGTTTCATTAACACAGTAACTCTCACAGAAAACTTTCTAATAAACACCCAAAAACAGTCAGAGGGAAGAAGCAGGAAGAGAGCTATTCCAATATGGGGACTGCAATTATTGTCATAAAACAAAACCTGACATGTGAATGGAAAGTCAATTTCTCTGTAAACTTTTACTCAAAACATAATAAAAAGTTCAAAACATGCATTGTGATAAAAATAGCACTTGAGAGGTTTAATCTAAATGAGGTGGCATAATCTATAGGAAGTTCTGCTGCTCACTCAAAGGTGGCACCACTTTGGCAAACTGAATTCACCAGCTATTCTATAGAAAAAGGATGTGCAATCTGCTCCTGTTCACTTTACGGTCTCTGAACACTCACTGGAAGATTAGCAAAAAGTGAGTTCTGATCCCTGACAATGAGTTAAGTTGAGTTGAGTGAATTGAGTTGAATCTAAATCAAAACCACAATAGTTCCCAGGAACTGTTGAGCTCATAAGAATGTCTATCATGTTCCTCTTCTTTGAAGTAAAATCAGCAAGCAAGAAACATAGAATTTGAAAGCACAAACTTTGTAGTATGCTAGGTTTTGCCAGCTATTAGCCATTGTTTTTGCTATGATTTTCGCTTGTCCTATATCAATAGCTTGGATACTGACAACTAGGAGAAAAGATGTATGTGAGGTAATATGTAATATATGTTTTGCTATAGAATAATTGTTAGATAACCTATGTTGCTAGTATTTTATTTTGTTCTTAATATTTGTTGATAGTAAAAGTAAATTCTTCCAATTTTGCAGAAATTTGGATAATTATTTTTTTATGCTTGTTGTTGTTATTATGTGCCGTTGAGTAGCCTGTCATTCATAGTGATCCTATGTACAACAGCTCTGAACCCTGCTATATCCTATGCCAACCTTACTGTCTCTGACACACCTAACTCCATTACCCTGGTCACTGAAGCAATCCATCTCATTGAGGGTCTTCCTTTCTTAGATTTACATAATGTTATTATTCATAATACCTAATGGATGGTTGAAATATTCTCTAACCCTCACACTTTCTGTAGAAGCACACAGGAACCATCAGCATATTCATAAAACCCAGCAATATAAACAGTTTCACTTCAGTGGTAGCTACTAAACTGTTGCCAAACGGAGACATTTTCTTACATGATTTTGTTGTTGTTGATTGCCGTCAAGTCGAACACAACTAATAACAACTTCATGAACAAAAAAAGACCTAATGTTTTTCTATAACTATAGTAATATCTCCAAGTTCATAGAGTTTCCACAGGCATGTGGTTTAGGAAGCGGATGCCACTCCTGCTTCCAAACCTGTTTTGCAACTGGGAGCTCAACCAAATACATTGGGAAACCATTTTGGCATTTGACACCCCAGAGGCACAAGGTTCAGCATCACAGCAAACCCAGATTACCTCAGTACAGCAAATTGACGTTGAGTGATGTGTAACATAGAAGAATGTTCCTCCAAAACATAACAAAACTAGTTGCACTTAGCAGTGATTAAGCGTCATCAAGTCAAATACGAACAAAAAACCTGAATTCCGTTCTATAATTTACATCATTTCTTTATATTGATAGAGTTTATGGACTTTATAGAGTTTCCAGAGGCATCTGGTTTAGAAAATGTATGCTACTCCTGCTTCCAGACCTGAATCAGTCTGGAAGCACCTCCAAACACTGTTCATGATGGGTAACAATTATGATATTTGACACAACTATGGCACACAGTATTCAGCATCATAGCAATTCCAAATTATCCAGAACAGCAAATAGACAACTGCTGTACAACTTAAAGAATGTTATCCTACCATTATGTAACCCTCATCACGATGTGAGCAACCAACTTCTAGAGTGAAATCACTGCTCAGGAGCCTCCAGGCCAGTCACACACTTAGCCCATCATTATGGAATTTTAAAGACACACCCCAAAAACACTATTGACCATGATAAACCAAGTATCTCCTCCACCCTTAGGTCCTTGTTGGCTAAAACGAGCAAACAAAAGTCCAACCAGCTGGCTGACCCTCACTTGTGGAGGAAAAAAAAAACAACAACCCGTAAGTAATTTTACTATGTGTTTTATAAAGGGTTTAGTGTTCAGTTTAGCTTTCCTAGGCATTGCCTTTGACTTTACCAAGTAAATGTGTGGAAATATATAAATAAGCTTTGTTAGCCTATCCATATGGGAATTGACTAGTCTCACCACTAAATTGAATAGACTCAGGAACAGAAGAGGAGAGAAACCTCACCACCAGAAAAGAAGCAAAAGTATGTAGTAGATCTTTCAGGTCTAGAAAATCTTGTGCCAGAGTAGGGCCTATGGAAACAATAGCCATAGAAGCTATAGACAAGAGCCAGAGACCTGACATGAGACAGAGCAGATCTTGGAATTGCTTTATCACTGAACCAGAGCTAAGGGCCTTTTGCTCAAGTTTGTTTGAGGACTAGGGAAGGAAAAATCAAAACTGACGGGACTGAGAAATTTGTAACACTGGACTAAAGCTCAAGGCTGAGGTACCTGCAAGCACATTTAGGAAGCTGCATTGACTATATTCTGTTACTAAGTTGTAGTATAACCTTTTGACTTCTCCATTATGGTTTTGTGTTGTCTATGAGCTATCACATCAGATTTTGGGCCCAGTAAAGCTGTAAGATTGATGTTGAGATGAGTAGAAAGAGATATAGGAGTATGGGGAACATGTCTGACTACATGAGGATTGGGTTGTTGTTTTGAGGTTTTTGAGGGGTGAGGGGGATTGGTTTTATGTTGTTAATGCTTTTGACAGACAGTAGTCCTTAGTAAAGTTGAAGAAGGTCAGATATTGTCATCCCCATGCTGTGCTTGCTCTTTTTACTATACATTCTCATTCTCACAAACTATTTGTACAAAAGAACTGAGATCTGTGACTTAGAAAAGGAAGCCTTCTAGTTAAGTCACTAGCCTTTCAAACACGTTTTTCTTCTGAATAGGCGATTCTTATGAAACTTTCTTTTCTTTCCTCCTTATATATTTTATAGGGAGCTTTGGTGGCTTAGTGTTAAGGAATGTGACTGCCAACAACAATGATGATGGAAAATCTCTTCCCAAGCAATTTTACTGACTCTGAAAATCCACTTTACGGTCAGCTGTGACTTGGTTCAGAATCAGCAATACATAACAAGAACAACAGCAACACGTATTTCAGACATCATTAATTCTGTTTCTTTTTGTTCTTATTAGCAGCTTTCTCTATAGCCTTTGCTTATCAGTCTCTTGAGGAAATAACATGTTTTAAACAGCAAGAAGGGGAACTTTGGTGGCCTGATAGTTAAAAGAGTTGTGCTGCCAAGTCGAAGTCAGACAGTCTAAATACACCAACTGTTTCATGACAGGAAGATGGGCAAGATCCTTTCATGTGATTTACAGTCTTTGAAAACCTGCCCAATGGTCTACTATGAGTCAGTTCTGACTAGACAGCAATGATTGGTTTTGTATGTGCAAGGAAATATGCTAAAGAAAATCAGCTATATAAAAATAAACAAGGTGAGGTTGCAGTTGTCAAGGACATAACCTACATTAGAGAAAATGGAAAAAATATTCATGCCAATGAATAATATAAAATGTTGTTGTGTTGATTGTCATCGAATAGAGCATGACTCATCGCAAGCATGACGTCTTTAACTATTAACATTTATCAAAGGTCATAGAGTTTCCACAGGCATGTTGTTTAGGAAGGGAATGCCACTCCTGCTTCCAAAATATAAAATAGATTCTGATAAATTCTATAAAGCTATGATCTCCTATCTACCAGTTGTTCCATGGAAGAAAGATTGGCAATCTTCATCTGAGAAACTTCACTGCTTCTGAAAGTCCACTGGAGGGTAAACAAAGGAGTTGATCTCCAAGTGCTCCTTGAAGACAAAGAAATAAAAGCTTTGTCTCACAGACTTTGGAAATGTTGCTGATAGTGGCTATACATTGGAAAAATATATCACGCTCGTAAAGGGGGAGGGTCAGTGAAAGAAATGAAGACCCTCAACAGATGGATTACACAGTGACTAAATGGGCTTGAGTATGTTAGAAATGGTGAAACTGGCACAGGACAGGACAGGGTTCAGATCTGTTGTTCATGGAGTCATTACGAATGGTACTTAACTCGATGTCACCTAACAACAATAAAACTATTATAAGCTAGCTATAAACCCCCATGAGCTCCCTAGAGAAAGTTCTTTTGGCCTAGTTGTAAGGAGTTGGACTGCCAATCCAAGGCTAGTGGATAGAATCCACAACCTGTTTGGTGAGAGAAATATGGGCAATTTCTTCCTTTGTTATTTATAGCTTATGAAAATTGGTTAGAGGGATAGCTACGAGTTATGACTCCACTACACAAAACAACAGTCATCTCCTTAAATTTCAACCAATTTAATGACCTCTAATCTTGCAGAATGTTAAATGATCCAAGAAGTATTAAAAGAAGATGGAAGGAATATACTGAGTCACCGTATCGAAAGGAATTGGCAGACACAGAAGAATTTCATCAAACAACATATGAGCAAGAGCCTATGGTGATGAAAGAAGAAGCTCAGGCTGCTTTGAAGGAAATGGCAAAAAATAAGGCTCCAGGATTAGGTGGTATACCAATTGACATATTTCAGTTAACATATGGTTCCCTGGATGTGCTCACCAAGATGTGCCAAGAAATCTGGAGAACAACCACTAGGCCATCTGACTGGAAGAGATCTATATTTGTTCCTATCCCAAAGAAAGGTGACCCAAAAGAGTGTGGAAACTATAGAACAATATCAGTGATTTCACATGCAAGCAAGATTTTCATGAAGATTATCCAAAAACGACTGGAACAGCACATCGGCAGAGAACTACCAGAAGTCCAGGCTGGGTTTAGAAGGGGTCGTGGTACTAGGGATATTGTAGCTGATGTTAGATGGATCTTAGCTGAAAGCAGAGAATACCAGAGGAATGTCTATCTGTGTTTCATTGACTATGCAAAGTCATTTGACTGTGTGGATCATAACAAACTCTGGATGACTCTGAGAAGAATGGGAATCCCAGAACATTTAATTGTGCTAATGCGAAACCTATACTTGGACCAGGAGGTAGTCATAAGAACAGAGCAAGGAAACACAGCATGGTTCAAATTTGGAAGGGATGTGTGCCAGGGATGTGTCCTTAATACTTTTACATTTTTATTTTACTATTTGATGATAGGATTTAGAAAATAATCTAATATAATAATGTGTTATGCATCAGAGAGTTGGACAATGACCAGGAAGGACAGAAGGAGAATTGATGCCTTTGAGCTGTGGTGCTGTAGAAGAGTATTGAGAATACCATGGACTGCTAGGAAAACAAACAGATTTGTCCTGGAAAGGGTTAAACTGGGTGGCTCCTTGGAGGTAAAGATTCTGAGGCTCCGTCTAACATACTTTGGACATGTAGTGAGGAGGGACCGGTCCCTGGAGAGGGATATCATGCTTGGGAGGGTGGAGGGACAGCGCAGGAGAGGAAGGCCCTCTATGAGGTGGATTGATTCAGTGACTGGGATAATTGGGATGGGAGTGTCAGAGACAGTGCGATAGGACAGAGCGGAGTTTAGGGCTGTTGTACATAGGGTCGCTATGAGTCGCAAGCAACTCGATGGCACATAACAACAACAACAACAACATTTTTATGAATAGAGTATTATTTGAAGTATTTTGGAGAAGTTATTTACCAAAGGCACTTTCATAACTGTTTCTTATTTTTTCATAAAGGATTTACAGCCAGAAAAAAAGGTTAAGTAACTGAGATTCGTTCAGAGAAGCAGAAATAATTACAGGTTGTGGAGCATCTTAAAAACAAATGAAGTAACTTTATATAATAATGTTTATGTAAATAAATATACAATAAAATATGTGATAAATGCAATAATCAAGGGGATTTTCATTGACTTACATATTTTAAAAATTAAAAGATAGCCAGTCTAAAAATGAGGTTAAGTAGAAAGAAAATAAATCTAACTAGTTGCCATTGAGTCAGAACTAACTTATAGTTGACCCTTTAGTGAGTTCTTGTTGTTTTTATTCTTATGTGCCATTGAGTATAGTATGACCCATAGCATTGTATGAACAATTAAACTGAACTCTGTTTTATCATGTGCCAATCTCACAATCTCTGAGACACTTGAGCCTGTTGTAGCTCTCGTTGTGTCAATCCATCTGGTTGAATATCTTCCTCTCTTTTCCTGTTCCTTCACCTTCTCAGGAATGATATCTATCGCCAAGGAATAGCCTCTCCTAGCAACATGTCCAAAGTATAGGAGATGAGGCTTTATCATCATTGCCTCCAAGTAGCATCCTGTCTGTACCTTTTCCAAGATTTATGTTTGTTCTTTTGTCAGTCTATGAGATATTTACTCCACTTCTTCAATTTGACAACTCAAAGGCATCAATTCTTCTGTCATCCTATTTCATTGTTCTATTCTCAGCAGTATAGCAAGTAATTGAAAAGAATATGGCCTGAACCAGGTATACCTTAGTCCTCAGTCTCACACCATTGCTCCTCATTAATTTGGAGAGACCCCTGACTGCAGACTTTCCCAGTGCAATATATCTCCCAATCTCCTAACTGCTGCTGTTGTTGTTGTTGCTATGTTCCGTCAAGTTGATTGCGACTCATAGCTACCCTATGTACAATAGCCCTAAACTCTGCTCTGTCCTGTGCCAATCGCACTGTCTCCAATACATCCATCCTGATTGCCCCAGTCACCGAATCAATCCACCTTATAGAGGGCCTTCCCCTCCTGCACTGTCCCTCCACCCTCCCAAGCATGATATCCCTCTCCAGGGACCGGTCCCTCCTCACTACATGTCCAAAGTATGTTAGACGGAGCCTCAGAATCTTTGCCTCCAAGGAGCCACCCAGTTTAACCCTTTCCAGGATGAATCTGTTTGTTTTCCTAGCAGTCCAATACTCTCAATACTATTCTCCAGCAACAAAGCTCAAAGGCATCAATTCTCCTTCTATCTTTCTTAGTCATTGTCCAACTCTCTGATGCATAACAATGATCGCAAAGACTATGGCTTGTATCAGATGCACCTTAGTCTCCAGAGAGACACCATTGCTCTTCAGTATTTTGGAGAGGTCCCTAACAGCAGATTTTCCCATAGCAATGCACCTTTTAATTTCCTGGCTACTGGTGCCAAGAGTGTTGACTGTGGAGCCAAGCAAACTAAAGCTGTGAACAATCTCAGTCTCTTCACCATCCAACCTGATGCTGCCAATTGGCCCAATGGTGAGAATCTTTGTCTTTTTGACATTGAGCCTCAATCCATGTTGGAGGCTGCATTCCTTGATCCTCTGCAGCAAGCACTTCAGGTACTCAGTTTCAGCAAGCAGGGTTGTGTCATCTGCATATCGCGGATATGGTCTTCCACAAATCTTACTAAAGTGTATTGATTGTGGATCCAAGTAGGATTAAATCATTGACAGTTTCAGTCTTTGCTCCATCTAACTTAATATTACCTATCAGTAAAGTGGTGGGAATTTGTGTTTTCTTAAGTGCTTATATAATTCATATTGAAGGCTGCAGTCTTTGATCTTCTGCAACAGGAATTTTAGATCCTGTTGAATTTTAAGTAAGTAAGGATTTATCATCTGCATAGCAAAAGTTAGTGATTAATCTTCCTCCAATGTTGATACCACATTATTCTTCATAGACTCCACTTTCTTGAATAATTTGCTTGGCATACAGATAAAGTATAAAGAACAGTTACAATCATGACTTATACCTTTCTTACTTTTAAACTATTAGGAGAACTTTTTTTTCCTTGTAGAGAAGCTCAGACCCTTTCAGTTGGCAGCACAACCTTTTCTCCATAGGCCACTTTGTGTCTTCGTGGGAAGGTATTACACTGCCAATCCAAATGCATAAACTTCGAATCCAACAGCTGTTTTGCAGAAGAAGAATGGGCAAAGTCCTTTGTGATTTACTATCTGTGAAAACCAAGTGGAGGGTTAGCTGTGAGTCAACTTCAAGAGTTGAATGAACCTATGCACCAACAAGGTTCTTGTTAATGTTTCAAGAAAGATGAATCTGCTACTTTATGCTTCTGTCTATATGAACCACATCAGATGGGATCAAGAATGCCTCAGTCTTATGACAATGCATTCAATACATATAGGTAACACCAAATAGGCTCTGGCTAATGGTTGTACCTGTTGGGATTGTAGTATTAATAGGTCATAGTACCAGTACCTAAATTAAGTTTATTTGTTTATTTTTGAAAACCCAGTTCATTAGAATAGGTACAATGACTGCTTAACATTCCAGAATGGTTTACAAGGGACAAATAACAAATATGACCCCAGAGATCTACTGTCTTAAAATATGCCTATGCTTGTTTGACATTACCTATCTATTCACTCCATTTCCATTCCCTCTTATGTGCCATTTCTCTGTTTCACTTAACTTTTCTCTCTTTTTTTTTTCTTTCAAGTCAGGTATTTAGTGAATTCCATTTTCTGGTTATTTTCCTAACCTCTCTTCTCTCCCCTTCTCTCTCACCAAAAATATTATATAACAGACAGGCTCATTCATCTCTAGAACCTTATCTAGGGAAGCATATGTTTCTTTTCTTTGAGGTCAGATTAACTATTCCTTATTGCAACACAAAGAAGAAATATATGCATTGGCAGCAAATTCTGCTCTGCTAAACCATCATTCCTGTCCACTATTTTAAGCTAAGTTAACATGCTTAAACATGCCTTTTGTCATCGACAACAAAAGCAAAAGGCAGCTGAACTCTGGTTAATAAATCATTTTATGAGGTAGAAAGACTGCTTTGGAAACATGATGCCAGACATTTCAGACTATTCTCTAAAGAATTTTAGTAATGAGTTCACTCAATGTCCTCCTGTTTAAAATTGTTTTAACAAAAGACACTTAGAAGACCAAATGAAGTAATTAAATTTAAAAATAAATGCAATGAGTAGTAGAGAAAGACTCTATTTAGACCAAAGAATGTAGTGGATAAACTATTATTCTATAGAGAAGAATGAACAATGAAAAGATTCAGAGATATTCAATCAAAAGATATGAATCATAACAAATGTTAACATGTATTTTTTTAAAAAAATACAGATCTTCAACTTTTCCTACTTGAGCCTTCATTTTATTGCTAGTTTAAATGAAATACATTAATCTTCTTTTGATAAGGCTTATAATGAAAAGTTTAGTGTGATACCTCAAAAGCGTATTGTAAAAAGTTTACAATAAGAAGCAGAATAACTCAACACACAAAACTGTTTCAGCTTGAAATGATGACTCCATAAAAAATGAGAAGCATATCTCTGCTGGCTCTATAGGGTACATAAATGCCCACATATTTATATTTAATTATGTTGAAATCAATCTCTGTCATTCTTTATTGGGTTTTCTTTCACACACACAAAAGATAAAAAGACTTTTATAATAAAAATTTCTAAATGTCAGATTCTAGTTAGAAGACTGAAATGATCACTGGCAAATACTTGAAATGGTACGGAAGAAAGATGCACCTTTAGATGTCTTGCATTTAATTGAATTACACTATAAAAATGTGCTATATTGACCATTTATTTTAAGTAGCAATTCTTTCATTTTAAATAGGGAATTTTAGATTGGGTATTATGTTTAGAAATCCATCTTCAGGTGATCAGGGATAAATTTTTCTGGCATTATTTTTACTTTCTCCTCCCACCCAGCTGGTCCATGACTTTTAGGAGCTTGGACACACTTCCAAACTGAGAAATCTCAGAGTGAAGGGGAGTAAAAGCCTTAAAAAACACAGGTGCTGCTATTCGCAGAGTCTCCTGTTGCAATGCTTACTGATGAAAAGAAGAGAATAAAAACCATCTCATTAGACTTACACAGTAATTTCAAACTCAGAAAATTACCTTATTTCCAAATAAGGTAAGTACCATTTCAAAATACCGTAGCCCATATGGACACAAACAGTAAAAATGAGTAGAAGAGCTTTTAAGGAGTTACTGAAACCTATGTGTATCTGTGGTGAATGAAGACAACATATCTCTAGCTATATATAGTTTGATATGATAACATAAGTTTAATTCTAAAATAGTTAAGTTCTTAATTTTGTTAAATAAAATAAAAAATAACCATAAAGCGTATATGTATTATTATTTTAAATGGTAATTCATGTTCTATCATCTCTATAAGAACACTGAGTAATGAAAAATTATTTAGAAGATTTTGTGTGTTTTCTGGCCTTTTGAAAAATGACCACTGAAAGACAACATCTGCTCAAGTTAAAGGTTGGTTTTGTTGTTGTTGTTAAAATGTGCCATCTAGTCACCAACAATTCAGAGTGACCCAATTTACAACAGCTCTGAAGCCTGCCTATCCTGAACCAGTCTCACTGACTCCAACACAGCTCTACCTCCACTGCCCTGGTTACTATATCAATCCATCTTATCCAGGATCTTCCACTCTTCTGCTCTCCCTGGACGCTTCCAAGCATCATGTCCTCCAAGAACCATTTCCTCCTGGCTATGTGCCCAAATTATATGAGACAGAGTTCCAAATTCCTAGCCTCCAAGGAGAAACTTGGTATCACCATCTCCAAGACAGACCTATTTGTTCTCTTGGCACTCCATTGTATGTTCAACACTTTTCTCTAGCACCAGAACTCAAAGGCATTGATTCTACTTCTGTCATCCTTAGTCATTTTCCACTTTCTGATGCATAGCAAGTAATTGCAAAGACCATAGCCTGGATCATGCACACCTTAGTCTCTAGACTGCTTCTCAGTCTGAGTGTAGGTTTCACATGAGCACAGTCAAGTGTTCTTGGATTCCATTCTCCTCAAAGTTAACCATAATTTGTTTGATCCACACGATCAAATCCTTTTTCACAATCAATGTAACAGAGATAGACATTCCTCTGGGTACTCTTTGCTTTCTCGCAAGATCCATCTGACATTTACTGTTATATTACATAATATTCCCATTTCCCTATTAATGTAAATTAATATTTATCTTAAAACAAAAAATTATAAAGAAAAAAGAAAAATAAAACAACTCTGAGGTGAAGTTCATGTCAACTCATAGAGATGTTATAGAACTGAAGGCAACTTCCCAACTCTAAATCTTTATAGAAGCAGACTGTTACTACCTTTCTTATTGGAAAATTGATGGATTCAAACAGTCTGCCTTTTGGTTAGAGAGAATATCCTAATCACTGCACTATCACGGTCCTATTATCACCAGGCTCAGATGGATCTTGGCAGAAAGCAAAGAACTTAAGTCTTCAATATGAATTGAAGCTTAACATAAAGCAGACAAAGATTCTCACCACAGGGCCAATTGGCAGCATTATGGTACATGGAGAAGAGATTGAGGTTGTTAACAGTTATAGCTTGCTTTTCTCCACAATCAACACTCTTGACACCAGCAGTCAGGAAATCAAAAGAAGAGCTGCATTAGGTAAATCAGCTGTCAGAAACAACAATGTCAATCTAGAGACTAAGGTGCATCTGACCCAGTCCATGGTCTTTGCAATTACTTGCTATGCACAGTAACCATTGATGACAGAAAAAGAATTGATGCCTTTGAGTTGTGATGCTGGGGAAGAGTCTTGAACATATTATGGACCACCAAGAAAACAAATCAGTTTGTCTTAAAGAGAGTAAAACCAAGTTTCTTCTTGGAAGCTAGGATTTTGAAGCTCCTTCTCACATATTTGAGTATGTAGACAGGAAGAACTGATCCTTGGAGAAGGATATCATGGTGGGGAGGGTTGAGGGACAGCACATGAAAGGAAGACCTTGGATGACATAGATTGATACAGTAACTAGGACAATGTTAGGACAGTGTAGCGGAGTCAGTGAAACTGGCTCAGAAGAAGAGAGTAGACTTCAGAGTTGTTCTAAAAAGGGTCACTACAAGTTGCAGGTGACTTGATGGCACATAACAACAACAACAATTAACTAGTCTAGGCTTGTTGTCAGAGGAGTCCAGTACTTGGGAAAAGACATTATGCTAAGAAAGTTGGAGGGTCTGAGAAAGATAGGAAGGAACTAAACAGAATGGATTGAAACAGTGAATGTAAGTAACAATGTGCTCTAGCATATCAAGTTGATAAGGAAGGCTCAGGATAGCCCAGGGTTCATATATGTTGTTCATCATGATTCAAATTGTGTTGATGACACCAAATAAAAACAAAATAACAGTTATGAAAGACAACTATAACAAAACATCACAGATTGTAGGGATGTAAAGAACAGAATATTGTTTTCACCGTTCTGAAGACTAATGGACCAACTTTAGGGTGTCTGCGGCACCAAAAGAAGATTTTTTTTTTCTCTCCCTCTCATATTGCTGTTGTTGTTGTGTATCACCAAGTCAGAAACAACTGATAGTTGACTCTCCAGTGAGTTTTCAGAGGCAGTAATCATACAGTAATAGTTTGCCCATCTTTCTTTCACAGAGCAGCTGGGGAATTCTAACCTCCTGCCTTTGGGATGGCAGTGAAGATTCTTACACTAGGCCACCAAAGCCTCTCATTTTCTCACATGTGCATAACCTGAAGGGAATTGAAGTTCAGTATTTTTCAGTGGTTGCTTTAAATCACTCTAATATAGTTCCTCTGGGGATAGTTAACTTCTCAAAATAATTTTTCTATGCTTGTAAATTCCTGCTAAATGATATTAATGAATAGAGTTTTGTATTCTAATACTTCACAAGCTGTATAAAATTATTCTTTCATTTATTCACTCACTTCTTTGTTCTACTAAATAATGAAAGTAAGTCAGAAAAAAATAATAATTTAAAAATAAGACAGAAGGGTGTCAGGGATGTACTTTCCCCATACCTTTTCAATCTGTATGTTGAATAGATAATTTGAGAATGATCAAAGGAAGAAGAATACGGCATCAGGATTAGAGGAAGACTCAAAAACAGTCTATGCTATTCCAGTGACACAACTTTGCTCACAAACCCTGAGGAGAGCTTGAGACACTTGCTGCAGAAGATCGGGGATGGAAACCACTTTTAAGATGGATCGCATCTCAGCTTTAGGAAAACAAAAATCACTACCAGGTCAATAGGCATCATCACAATAGTTGAAGAAAAGATTGAAGTTGTTAATGACTTAATCTTGCTTGCATCAACAATCAACACTACTGACATTAGCAGTCAGTAATCAAAAGATGAGTTGCACTGCAAAAATCTACTATCAACCACCTCTCTAGAGAAGTAAAAAGCAAGATGTCAGTCTAAAGAGTAAAGTCCACCTAATAAAAGCTATAGTTTTTCCAGTTGCCTGCTACGCATCTGAGAACTGAAAAATGAGTAAGAATTATTAGAAGAAAAATCAATGCCTTTAAGCTGTGGTGCTGAAGTAGAGTATTTGAACATGCCATTGACTTCAAAGAGAACAAAATAGTCTATCCTGGAAAGGGTGAAATCAGGTTGCTCCTTAGAGGAAAGTATTTTGAAACCATCTAACATACTTTGGCCATGTCATTAGGAGGCATCCGTCCTTGGAAAAGGACATTGTGGTTGGAAGTTTGGAAGGTCAGCACAGGAGAGGAAGACTCTGGATGAGATGGACTGACACAGTGACAGTTACAGTGATGTCGGTGTGTCAGAGATGGTGAAGTTGGTTCAAGATAAGGAAAACTTCAGAGCCTTTGTTCATGGAGTCGTTATGAGTTATAATTGACTCAATGATATGAAACAAAAACAGACAATAAAACAATGTTTCCCACAACTTTGTATTATTTCAGATGCTAATATGGATTGAGGCTCAATGTCAAGAAGACAAAGATTCTCACCACTGGACCAATTGGCAGCATCAGGATGGTTGGTGAAGAGATTGAGATTGTACACAGCTTTAGCTTGCTTGGCTCCACAGTCAACAGTCTTGGCACCAGCAGCCAGGAAATTAAAAGGCGCATTACCATGGGAAAGTCTGCTGTTAGGGACCTCTCCAAAGTACTGAAGAACAATGGTGTCTCTCTGGAGACTAAGGTGCGTCTAATACAGGCCATGGTCTTCGCAATCACTTGTTATGCATCAGAGAGTTGGACAATGACCAAGGAGGATAGAAGGAGAATTGATGCCTTTGAGCTGCGGTGCTGGGGAAGAGTATTGAGAATACCATGGACTGCTAGGAAAACAAATAGATTTGTCCTGGAAAGGGTTAAACCGGGTGGCTCCTTGGAGGCAAGGATTCTGAGGTTCTGTCTAACGTACTTTGGACATGTTGTGAGGAGAGACAGGTCCTTGGAGAAGGACATCATGCTTGGGAGGGTGGAGGGACAGCGCAGGAGAGGAAGGCCCTCTATGAGGTGGATTGATTCAGTGACTGGGATAATTGGGATGGGAGTATCAGAGACAGTGCGATTGGCACAGGACAGAGCGGAGTTTAGGGCTGTTGTACATAGTGTCGCTATGAGTCGTAAGCGACTCGACGGCACATAACAACAACAACAACAATATGATTTCACACTTTTCTTCAATTTGGAAAGATAAATAATATTTGTGCAGTTTAACCACTAAAAATTGCACTTTACTAATTCATACATAACTTGAAGCGGATTAAAACTTTTACATATCTATAATTAAGATAAGCAATTTAATTTTCTTTTAATTTAACAGCACCTGCTTCCTGATAATGCCATTTAAAAAAATAAAATATATATATTAACTCTTCACTTACAAGTGTAGTAAATGTTCTAGGGACAAATATAACAATGTAAAATCCACTGCATGTGATAACTTATCATAATCAAGTACAATTTATTTTTAAAATGTAAATATAGTTTAATATTAGGGTATACATCCATGTAATTTATCACAAAATTATTTTAGAATGGGGGGAGACAGTCTTATTTATATGCAGAAAAAAGAGAATTTTTAATTTTTACTCTTATTTGCATTTCATATGTTATTATGTGACATAAAGTTAATTAAGACTCTTAGCAACCTCATGAACAACTTATCAAAAGCTCACCCTTTCTACCCTATGGCATCTTCACAATCTCCAACATGCCTGAACACAGTGTTACAGGTCTTGTTTCCTTCCATCTTATTGAGACTCAACCTATCCTTTTCTGAACCTTTTCTTTTCCTGCTATCTCTTTTTCTAAGGTCTGGCCCACCCTGCTAACAAGCTTAAAATGTTTTAGATGAAATTTCACTGTCCTTGTCTCTATAAAGTACTCTGGTTACATTTCCTTAGACCCATTTGTTTGTTCTTTTGGCAGTACATGAAATTTTCATTTAAGTACTCTTCTTTGATTTTCCTTATTCATTACCCAACACTTATTTACATGAATATGAAACAAATGAAAAGACTGTATCTTGGAACAACCATACCTTAATATATAAACATTCAAATTTACTCTTTAACATCTTGAAAAGGTACTTGATAGCTAAAATGTCCAGGGCAACCTGCTTTTTTTATTTCTTGTCTACTGGCAAGAAGCTGGGCTGGAATCCCAAAGGCAGTGGTTCAAGGCCACCAGCTGCTCTGTGGGAGAAGTATGGACAATCTCTTCCCATGCGATTAACTGTCTCTGAAAACCCGCTGAAGGGTCAACTATGGGTCGGTTCTGACTCGATGGTACACAACAACAACAACAACAACTATTATCATGAAGCTTTGTCTCTCATTCACAGGAAATATTGCTAGGGGAGCCTATTCTTTGGAAAAGGATATCTTACTTGGAAAAGATGTGAAAGAGAGAAAGACTTTCAACCAGTTGGATTGGCACAGTGAGTGCAACAATGGGTATATAAAAAATGATGAGGATGGTAAAAGACAGGACAGGATTCAGGTCTGTTGTCCACAGGGTTGATCATGTGGAATTGATGGAATTAGGATTATTCTAACATCTGGGATAGTTGTAAAACTTACATGCAGCCTATTTGGTCCTCAGATTCTGCTATAACTTCTCCATAGTCCTTCAGAGTACCTTAAGCTGTTTCTAGGAGGAGAAATGCATCTTTCACTGATTTGTTGTTGTTGTTAGGTGCTATCAAGTCACGTATGATTCATAGAGGCCCTATGAACAACAGATATGAACACTGTCATATGCTGTGTCGTCCTCTCACTTCCTGACACACTAGACACTGTCCCTAGCAGTAACCATCATCAGTCCACCTGGTGGAGGGTCTTCCTCTTCTTTGTCACCCCTCCATCCTTCTTAGAATCACGTTCCTCCCTAAGGAATAGACCCTCTTGGCAACATGTCCAAGGTGTGTGAGTTAAAGCCACATCATTCTTGTCTCCAAAGAGCACTCCAACTATACCCTCTCAAAGATACATCTGCTTGTTAGTTTGTTTTTTTCTATCAATGGTATTCTCAGTGCCCTTCTCCAGAACCACAACACAAAGGCATCAATTCTTCTTCTGTCATCCTTATTCATTGTGCAGATCTCAGATGCATCGTAAGTTATCAGAGAGACCATGTCCTGAACCAGATGCACCTTAGTCCTCAAACTGACAACATTTCCCCTCAATAGTTTGGAGAGGTCCCCAACTGCAGATTTTCCCAGTGCGAAGTGTCTCTTTATTTCCTGATGGTAGGTACCAAGGATGTTAATTGTGGATCCAAGTAAGATAAAAATTGTTGACAGTTTTACTATCTTCTCCATCTATCATGACATTGCCTGGTGATATGAATATTTGTTTTTCTAACAATGAGATGCAAGCCATATTGAAGCGTGACTTCCTTGATTTTCTGCAAGAAACACTTCAAGTCCTCCTTGTTTTCAGCAAGCAAGTTTGTGCCATCTGCATAACACAGGTTACTGAGTCTCCCTCTGATCCTGAACCTGATGGAGTCCAGATTCTTGAATAATTTATTCAGCGTACTGTTTGAATAGGTATGGAGAGAGAATATAACCCTGATGCACTCTATTCCTAATTTTAAACCATGTTGGTTTTCCCCTGTTCTGTTTGCACAACAGTCTATTGGTCCAGGTATAGGTTTAACATGAGCAAAATTAAGTGTTCTGGAATTCCCATTCTTCTCAATGTCATCCACAACTTATGCTCAGTCAATAAAGCACAAATAGACAATCTTCTGGTATTCCTTACTTTCAGCCAGGATCCATCTGACATCAGCAATAATATCGCTGGTGGCATGGTCTATTCCAAATCCTGCTTCAACTTCTGATAATTCCTTATCTATGTACTGTCCTACCTGATTTTTTTAGGGTTTTTTATTGTTTGTTTTTGGTTTTTTTTAGATTTTAATGAACATTTATAAAGAACTTGGATTTCCATTCATTCATTCATTGTTGCACATTTTCCTCCCTGCCCACCTCTCCCACCCAGTTCACTTTTCTCTGAAAACTAAAAAAAAAACAAACCACCAAAACCAAAAATTATTTCATTGTTACAAATTCCCTGTTATATAATCCCCATCACCCCACACCCCTCAGCCTACTCCACTAAGCAGCTCTCATTCTGGACTCTTGTCATGCCAATAATACCTAATCATGTACTTTTTTTATTCCGTTCTCTCACTCATCTGTTTCAATGCCATATACATTATTTACTCCCTCTTTTCTTAGTTTCCCACCAACCTTATATCAGTCCTGTTCTATAACAGTGGCATTATGCACTATTTGTCTTTTTGTGACTGAGATAGTTCATTCAGTATAATGTCCTTCATGGTCCATGGTCACTCATTTTGTATAATAGTTCATGACGTGTTATTCAGTGCTGCATAATATTCCATTGTGTGAATATACCACAGATTTTTATCCATTCGTTTGTTGATGGGTACTTGGATTGTTTCCATCTCTTTGCTATTGTGAACAAAGTTTCTATAAACATGGTTATGTATATATCTGCTTGGGTAGCAGTCCTGGTTTCTTTAGGATATATCCTCAGTAGTGGAAATACTGGGTCAAATGGTATTTCTATTTCCAACTTTTTGAGAAAGCACCATACTGCCTTCCATAATGGTTGCACCATTTTATACTCCCACCAACAATGATAAGAGTTCCAGTTTCTCCACAATCTCACCATCATTTGTTGTTTGCTGTTCTGTTAAATTTTTCTATTCTACTGGAGTGAGATGATATCTTATAGTTGTTTTGATTGTAGCTCTTTTAGGACTAGGGATTTTATTCTTCAAGTGTTTGCTCACCATCTAAATGTCTTCTTTGGTGAGTGGCTGTGTCTGGTGAAGTTCTGTGTCCATTTTGCATTTAGGTTGTTTACCTTTATTTTGTTTTGGTGCTCAATTATTCTGTATATTCCAGATATAAGTCCCTTATCAGATAGGTCATTACCAAACATATTTCCCCATTCTGTGGCTTCCTTTTTTACCCTGTTGGAGAAGTTTTTTTATGTGCATAAGAATTTGATTCTTAGAAGGTCCCACTAGTGTATTTTATCCTCTCCTGGTTGTAGGTTTTTTGGGATGCTTGGAAGACTTTTTATGTTGTGGGTTAGTGCTTCTAGAGTTCTTCCAAGCTTTTCTCTAATGAAGTTTATTTAGAGTTCTTGTTTAATCCTAGGTCCTTGATCCACTTTGAGTTAGTTTTTTGGTATGGTGTGAAGTGTGAGTCTCTTTTGAGCTTTCTGTAGATGGTTTTCCAATTTTGCCAGCACCATTTGTTAAAAAGACTGTCATTTTCCCACTTAACTGATTTCATCTCCTTGTTAAAACTCAGTTGTCCAAAACTGGAGCAGAAATAAATGAAATAGAAAACAGAAAAACATTGAAACCATTAACAAAGCTAGGAGTTGGTTCTTTGAAAAGGTCAATAAAATCAACAAACAATAGCAAAACTAAAAATGAAAGAAACACAAATTATCCAAATAGAAGATGATATAAACAACATCACAACAGAACCAACTAAATTAAAATGACTAACATTGGAATATTACGAAAAAAACTGTACTCACAACACAAGTATGAAAACATAGAGGAAATGGACAAATACTTAGAAATTCACAACCTATGTAAACTGACACAAACCAAAATTGAACACCTGAACAGACCCATTACAAAAGAAGAAAATGAAAAGGTAATAACTTCCAGAAAAAAAGAAGAAAAAAAAAAGCCCTGGACCAGATGGTTTTACAAGTGAATTTTATTAAACATTCAGAGAAGAACTGTCCCCAATTCTACACAAACTATTTCTATACTGAAAGCTATAGTATTTAATCTTCATCAGTGTGTCAAGTCTTTTTCCATTTCAGCAAGCAAGGTTGTGTAATTTGTATGTCACAGGTTGTTAATATCCAAGACTGATTACACTGTTCTGTAGGTTACATTTGGCTGAATACTTATCTTTGAAATATGCATTCAGTGTTCAAATCTGTTCTTGAGATATCAATGTTATTGTTGTTTTTTAGGTATCATCAAATTGACTACAACTCATACTGACCCCATGATCAATAGATTTGAACTCTGTACTATTCCTATGCCATCCTCATCATCTATAACACACTCTAGCCCATTGTTATACTCACTTATTTGTGTCAGTTCATCCTGTTGAGGGTCTTTCTTTTTTTTTTCCACCTCCTCCTTTTCAAGCATGATATCTTTTTAACAAATACTGACCCCTCCCAACAAATGTCCGAAGTATGAGAGATGAAATGTTACCATCTTTGCCTCTAAGGAGCACCTAGGTTTACTTTTCTCCAATGTATACTTGATTGTTGGTTTGCAAGTCCATGGGATATTTAGCACTCTTCTACCACACCATTACTAAAGTTTGGATAGACAGCTCCAGACCAATGACATATTGGGTTAGAGTCTTCAGGCTTTAATGACTTGATAATTTTCCACTTCGTGTTTTACGAGAAGTGGATATAAGAATAAGACTGAAGCAATGTAGCAGAAAAGGAGATGAGAGTTACATACTAGATCTCAAACTCAAATATCATGGCTGTCAAGTTGAAACTAACTCATTCAGCTATAAAAACCCTTGAGTGGATTTTCAGAGACTAAAAATTGCACAAGAGTAGATTACCTGTCTTTCTCTACTGAAAACCCAGATCAGAAACTACAAATATGTAAGGGTATACCACTTTATTGACATAAATTTTGATATAAACACACACACCCCTCTCAAAATAAGCAGAGAAGTAAACAAAATTCCGATCAAATATCTTCTGTCAAACATAATAGTGTGTGTCTTATTCATGTTTCATAAATCTTTTATTATAAGAATATGCATAAGATTTAATCCAGTCCAAATTATAAATTTCAACTTCCTGTCTTCTTTGATGTGCCAGTTTTCTGGATAAGAAATAAACATTTACCTTTTTAATTATAGAACTCTGCTACACTTTTCACAAAGTCAGACATATATGCAGATCCACAAAAACAGTAAAGTGGAACGTTGAATGATATCCATTTAGCTCATTACACTAGTTAAAATCACCAAATAAATTCACTGAATGCATTTACACAGCTGCACATGATATAATTGATGCTTCTGCAAAGATTATAAGCCTGTGTCCACTTGTTCATAATCCGCAAAGGAGAGATGGTCTGACTACAAATTCATATATCAGGCAAGTATTTACAGTATCTTCAGAGTGCAGCTGCCCATTAAAATCTTGCTAATTAAGTTTATTACAAGGCAGGAGGAGTCTAAACACTGTACTATGATAATCGATTGTATAATAAAACTTTTACTATCCTTTGCATTTAGTGATATTGACTCCTGAACAAATAAAGTGGGCTGAAAGATCTTTATTAAATATATATCATTTCTTATAGATGGTAAGATTGATAATAGCTGTAATATAATAGAACTTAATTTTATTTCTGATAAATTTGACTACTGATTGATAGTCATAATTCTCACTTTTAGCACTTAAATCAAATGAATAATCAAAGTTTTAGGATAACTTTAGCATTTTATCTGAATGAATACATCTTAGGCTTTTGATAACTGAGTGAAAAAGTAGCTCAAATATTAGTTTTAACTTTCTATTCTCTTATTTTTCTATGAAAAATTTGTAAATTGCTTGTCCAGGAAACTGTAAATTACAGATTGATCTTAGATTTGGATGTATTTTGGTGGTTGTTGTTGTTGTTAGGAACCATTGAATTGAGTGTGACTCATAACAACCCTATGAAGAACAGATATGAACCTTGTCCTATCCTGTGCCTGCCTGACACTGCCTGACACATTAAAGCCTACTACAACTGTCACTATGTCAATTCATTTGGTAGAGGGTCCTCCTCTCCTTCATCAACCTTTTACCTTTCCAAGCATTATGTCTTTCTTCAAGGAACAGCCCTTGTTATACACCTGAGAATTGGACAATGAATAAGGGTGACAGAAGAATAATTGATGCCTTTGAGCTGTGATGTTGGAGAAAAGCGTTGAAAATGGACTGTCAAAAGAACAAGTAAATATGTCTTGTTGAGGGTGTAGCCAGAGTATGCTTTGTAAGCAAGGATGGTGAGCTTTGCCTACATACTTTGGGCATGTTGCTAGAAGGGACTATTCCTTGGAGAGGGACATACCCTTAGACCATACAAATAATTAATGGTATTCCACAGGATAGAATAACACATGTAGATACATACATATCACATACATATACAAAATTATATAAATAGATATGATTATAAGAAAGATTCATATAAATATCTTTATAATTATACATATGTACACATATACATACCCTGTTTCTGCATTATGGTTCAATGTTAAGCTGGAAATTATCTTTGAGGACAACTGAAACAAAAGAAATTTTGCTGTTTCAAATGTTTTATGAGGAGTGATGCTTACTTCTTTTAGTTAGATAATCAGAATAGTGAACTACTGTTCACAATGTGGTTTCTTTTTTTTTTATAAATTTACCTAAAGGAAATACCAACATAAAATTTTTGAGATTTTTCAAAAAGTTTAATAATTATTGAGCTAATATTATGCACTTCATTGGCTTTCATCTTATAGAAGTACAAATATCTTTGGAAAATGTAATTTTATGAAATAATAATTGTTAAATAAGTTCAATAAATCTTGACCAGAATAAATGAATCCTCTGAAGTTTTGAAGGATAACTTATGTAACTTAAGTAATATATGTTATAATAAAAAATTTAAAAAACCTTGTAGTAAGTATTCTAATGAAGAAGAATTAATATAATACACAATCTATCTTTAGGGATAAGATTATTCTCAGTGTACAAAATTTTTTTTCATTCTCTAGTTTTATTTCCTTTTCCTCCTGTGCAATTAATTGCCTTTGAAAGCTGCTGGAGGTATAGCTGTGAATTGGTTCTGACTCAGTGGTACACAAGAACAATAATAAATATTTTATTTCGTTTCTTCCTGAAAAGTCCCTTATTGACCTCATAGAATCTTAAGGTAAAGGATCATATTCAGGTATAGGCTTAAAAAGATATATAAAAAATATATTTATTCAGTTGTTTCTGTTATATGCTGCCGAGTCACCTTTGACTCATAGCGACCCCATGTACAATAGCTCTGAATCCTGTCCTGTCCTGAGCCATTGTTAATGACTCTGACACACTCACCCCATTGCCTTCGTTACTGTATAAGTCTATCTCATTTGAGGTCTTCTGCTGCTGCAGTGTCCTTCCACCATTCTAAACTTTATGTTCTTCTCCAAAGATTGGACCCTCTTGGACACATACTCAAATATGAGAGATGGAGCTTCAAAATCCTAGCATGCAAGGACAAACTTGGTTTCACCCTCTCTAAGACAGACCTGTTTCTTTTTTTGGCGGTCCATAGTATGTTCAAGACTCTTCTTCAGAACCACAACTCAAAGGCATCAATTCTTCTTCTGTCATCCTTAGTCAATGTCCAACTATCTGATACAAAGCAAGTAATTGTCAAGACCATGGCATGGATCAGGTATACCTTAGTCTCTTGACTGACATTGTTGCTTCTCTGTACTCTATAGAGGTCCCAACAGCAGATACAATATCCTTAGTGGGTTTTATTAATAGTTGTTGTTTGTTAGATATTGTCAAGTCAACTATGAGTCATAGCAATCCTGTGAAAGCAGGTCTGAACTTTTCCCTACCATGTGCCATCTTCATGATCTCTGACCTGCTCAAGTCCATTGTGGTAGTCATTGTGGCCT
This sequence comes from Elephantulus edwardii, assembly GCF_000299155.1. Lineage (NCBI taxonomy): Eukaryota > Metazoa > Chordata > Mammalia > Macroscelidea > Macroscelididae > Elephantulus > Elephantulus edwardii. The sequence continues at coordinate 1,206,020 of NW_006400164.1, forward strand.
CCATATCATTGAGCATCTTCCTATCTTTCACTGACTTTCCCTAGCATCATGTTGCCTTCCAATATATGGTTCCTAAGGGAGCTCTGGTGGCCTAGTGGCAAGACGCTGCACTGCAATGCCAGAAGTACGTGGTTCAAATCCACCAGATGCTCCGCTGGAGAAGGAGGGGACAATCTCCTCCTGTACCAGTCAGATCTAATTTAATGGTACATTTAAAAAAATAATACAATAAAAAAAAGATATGGTTCCTTCTAAAATTAAGCACAACATAAGTGAAATGAAGAAACACACTCTTTGTTCTAAGGAAAACTCTGGTTGGACTTTATCAAGACAGGGTTGTTTGTTTGGGGGAGTTCATGTTGTTGTTGGTTTTTGCGCTGTTGAGTCACTTGAGACTAATAATGACCCTACATACAACAGCACTGAACCCTGCTTTATTCTGAGCCAATCTTAACATCTCTGACACACCTACCTCTGTTACTCCAGTCACTGAGTCAATCCATCTCATCCAGAGTCTTCCTTTCATGTGCTGTCCCTCCACCTTCCCAAGTATGAGTCTCCAAGGACTGGTCCCTCCTTGAAACATGCCCAAAGTATGTCAGTCAAAACTTCAGAATCCTTGCCTCCGAGGAGCAGCCTGCTTTCACCCTCTTCAGGATGAACCTATTTATTCTCCGAGCAGTCCGAGCACAACAGCTTAAAGGCACCAATTTCCCTTTTATCATCCCTGGTCATTGTCTAGCTCTCCGATGCATAGCAAGTAATTGTGAACACCATCGCCTTTATCAAGCACACCTTAGTCTCCAGAGTGACATCATTGTTCTTCATTCAGTACTCTGGAGAGGTCTCTGACAGCAGACTCTTCCAGTGCAATTTCTCTTTTGATCTCCTGGCTGCTGGTATCAAGAGTGTTGATTATGGAGCCAAGCAAACTAAAGATGTCAACGATCTCAATCTCTTCTCTGTAAATACATTCTTCCAGCATCATAATTCAAAGCCATGTATCTTTTTGCCTATAATCCTTATTCATCATTCAGATGCATAGGAAATAATTGAAAATGCCACATGGTTCAAATCCACCCTCCATTTTGAGGGAGAAAGATGGACAGTCTTCTCCATTGCAATTTACTGCCTCAGAAAATCCTCTGAAGAAGAGTCAGCTATGGACGAGCTCATACTTAAGTTACATCACAACAGCAGTGGCTTGGATCAAGTGAAGTTTTGTCTTTAAAAAATGTCATCCATGTTCTTTAGAATTTTGGAGATGTCGCTGACAGCATATTTCTCTAATATAACACTTCTTTTGTATCTTGACTCTGACTACTCTGGATGCTGGTAGTACATTCAAGTAAAATAAAACTGTTGGCAACCTCAATCTTTTCTCTATAGCCATGATTTTGACTATTGGTCCAGTTGTTGCTGTTGTTGTTATTAGGTGCCGTCAAATCGTAGACAACTCATAGCGACCCTATGAATGAAAGGCCTGAGCACTGTTCGCTCCTGTTTCCAGGCTTGTTTTAGTCAGGAAGCTCCAGCCAACACTGTCCACCATGGGTACCCATTACCACGTTTGGCACATCACTGTCACAGTGTTCAGCATCACAGCAACCACGAGTTACGTCCATACAGCAACACACAGATTGGTCCAGTAGAGATTAATTTTATTGTCTTGATTTTGAGATGTAATCCTTATTAAAGCCTGTAGTTTTTGATCCTCTGCAATAGGTGTTCCAATTCTTTTTTTTATTTGTTATTACTGTTATTGTGTGTCATAAATTGGTATTGACCCATTGCTGACCCTCCAGCAGGTAGATTTGTTTTAAATTTCTTTTAGATATATAAATTTTCACTGTGAATAAATAAGATCAAAGTAGAATTGATGCCTTTGAATTGTGGAGTTAGAGAAGTGTATTGAATATACCGCAGATGGCAAAAAAAATAACAACAAAATAACTTGCTTTAAAGAAGATTAACCAGACCGCTCCTTAGAGACAAGAATGTTTAAACTTAATCTTACATGCTTTAAGCATGTTGCTAGGAGGCTTGGAAAAGGACATCATACTTGGAAAGGTGAAGGAACGGTGAAAGAGAGGAAGACCCTCGACAAGATAGATTGACACAATGACTGCAGCAATGGGCTTACGTGTGTCAGAGATGATGACAGGACAGAGTTCAGATCTGTTGTTCATAGGGTCACTGTGAGTTATACTCGGCATGAAGGCTCCTAACAACAAGAAGAACATTCAGTTGTAAATGAACCAGAAAAAAAAAACGTGTTGTTAGTGAAAGCAGTCTGGAGAATAGAAGTTGTTAAAGTTTTCACCACAACTATGACTGTTACATAAATCTTTAGTGTTTTCACTGGATTTCCATAATATTTACATTTTAAACAATTTCTTTTACATGTAATCGAATATTGAAGCCTTACTATTATATGCTTTATTTAACTCTGGTTTATTTATAAATCTACTTCTATTATTTACTCACATTCATCTGTTTATGTCTAAAGTTCCTTTACAGTTTCCATAGACTTCTGTTTAGTAATGAATACCTCTTACTATAAGTTAAAATCAAGCTCATTTACTGTGGGTTTACCAGGCTGTAGATCACATGAGAAAAGATTGTCCATCTTTCTTTCACATAGCTGCTAGTAGACTAGAAGCACCACAGAAGAGCCACCCTTGTATTAGCAGCACAACACCTATGAATTTTGCCATCTGAGCACTCACTAGGTTTTATAATTAAGAAAACAAACATGTAGTTATAGAGTTGATACTGACTCATGACAATCTCATGTGTTACAAAACCATAGAGTTTTCTTATTAGCTATAATCCTTAGCTACCTAAGGAAAAAGGAAGCCAAATATTGCTGTTGACTTAATACTGAGTAATGGTGACATTCAATTGCGTTTCCAAAGCTATAAATCTTAAATGGAATAACTTGCCTTATCTTTGTCCTGTAGAAGAATTAGAGGTTTCAAATTTCTAATCTTTTAATCAGCAATGCAATATTTCGCTTACTGAGCCTTCAGGTCCCTCATACTACCTAGTGTCGTTGTTAGGGACCATCAAGTCAACTAGGATTCACTTAAAAAAAATAGATATGAACCTTTCCATCTCCTGTGATTACTCTTTTGGCAGTCCATGGGATATTCAGAACACTTTTCCAACACCACAGATCAAAAGCATCAATTCTTTTGTTATTGTGTAACTTTCAGAAGCAAATTATTTAAAAGATCATGGACTGAGTTAGGAGCACGCTAGTCTTCAAGCTAGCATTCTTGTCCTTCAGGACTTTTGAGAGGTCCCTGCCAGCAGACCTGCCCTATTCAATATGTCTCCTGACTGCAGATGCTAAGTATGTTGATTGTGAGTCCAAGTAAGATGGAATTATTGACATCTTTCCCCTTCTATCATGACGTCTATCAGTTCAAAGGTGAATACTTTTGTCTGCTTATTGTTGTGATGCAATCCATATTGAAGTCCTTGATCTTCTACATCAGGTGCCCCAGTCCTTCACCAAGATGTGCTTATGTAACTACTTTTTGCCTAATTACATACAAGGTAAAGTTGAAACGAATAAATTCTATGAAGGTGACTCAACAGAATGTGGAAATAATTGAACACTATTATTAATGCCACATACAAGCAAAATACCGCTGAAGATCATTCAAAAATGGGTAGAAAAGTATATAGAGAATTTTCCAGTGTTCAAACTGGATTTATAAGAGGCCATGATACTAGGATTGCTGATATCAGATGGATAATGACTGAAAGCACAGAATACAAATAGAATGTCAATTTTTACTTTATTGACTATGCAAAGGCATTTGACTGTGTGGATCATGAAAAATTGTTAACATCAACAAGAATGAGAATCCCAGAACACTTAATTGTGCTCATGTGAAATCTATACATAGACAAAAAAGGCTGTTGTGCAAACAAAGGGAATACTAAGTGATTTAAAATTAGGAAAAGCTTGTATCCCTCCTCTATACCTATTCAATATGCATGCTGAGCAAATTATTTAAGAAGCTGAACTCTTTGAAAAAGAATGTGAGATTAGGATTGGAGAAAGTTTCTGCATAGCCTTTGGTGTGCAGATGACATAATCTTGCTTGCTTAAAGAGGGAACTTGAAGTCCTTGCTGTGGAAGGTCAAATACTACAGCCTTCAATATGGATTGAATCTCAACATGAAGAAAATTAAAAATTCTTACCAGTGGTCATGATAGATGGAGAGAATATTGAAACTCTCAATGACTTTGTCTTACTTGGATCCACATTGAATACACTTGGTAGCAACAGTCAGGAGATCAGGAAATGTAGTGCCCTGAGAAGATGTGGAGTCAGGGATCTTTCCAAATTATTGAGGAGCAATGATGTAAGATTGAGGACTGAGGTGCATCTGTTTCAGGCCATGATTTTTTCAGTCACTTGCTATGACGTTGAGAACAGAACAATTAAAAAGGATAACAAAAGAATTGATGTCTTGAACTATGGTAACAGAGAAGAGTGCTGACTATCCCATGGACTGCCAAAAGAATGCATAGATATATATGTCTTGGAGAAGGTGCAGCCCGAGTGCTCCTACGAGACAATGATGAAGCTCCATCTCATATATTTTGGGCATTTCACTTAGACGTGTTGTGGACAGAAATATCATGCTTGGAGAAGTGGAGAAATGATAAAAGAGACAAAAAGCCTTAACTGGCTGGATTGACACAGCGCCTGCAGCAATAGGTTTGAGTTTGTTATAGATTCTACATTGACGCTAAAATTCAAGTTTGTTGTTTATATGGTCTCTATGAAGCTGACTCGATGACTCCTAACAACACAACAGTACAAAAGTGGCTTAATTCATCTGACAGAAACTCTCCCCTCTCCCCCCGCCCCAGCTTTTTTATTTCCTTTTTGTTTTCTTCCACTTCGGAATCGTGATTAAATTCCCATTACTAAATGATTCTAAGAGGATGTCTTCATTCTAGGAACAGAAATCCAGAATCAAAGACTTCTTTCATTTGTTAAAACAATTAACTTCTGTCATGTTTAGATGACTGTCATCTAAAAAGAAAATGCAGACAAATTTAAACCAGTGAGTTTGAATGATATGCACAGTGGGAGTGTAGGTAAGTATTCTTTCCAGGGCATAGATAAATGTTGGCTGCCATGGAGAAGATATGAAAGAGGTCGTATCTTATTTCAGGACTTCATTCTGTAAAGCAAAATTATACTTAGCAAGTTTATCACATTTTGTCTTGACATATTATCACAAAATAATCTTCAAAGTGTAATAGCCTGCATAGATTCACATTATAGAAGCAGATAACACATTTGTCAATTTTCTTCTGAAATAAATGTCAGGTTGCCTGAAGAAATTGTATAATTACATTATTTTTCCTAAGCATTTAAAAACAAAAACTCAGTATCTATGGACGGGACTCTAAATAATAGATGAATCAACAGAAGAAAATGAAAATAATTAAAGATTTGGGTTATAGTAATATCAGAGCAAATATCTTTAAAAATAGATTAATAAAGAGAAAATTTAAAGCAAATTTTGAAACATCTTTCAAGGATCTATGTAATATGTATTACTTAGAGAATGTTAACATGCAAATTAAAATCAGTTTTAAGCATTATTTAAATAATTTTAAACAGATTTTAAGATTAGCAATTTTTATAGAAAATATGTCACTTAAATATTTAAGACTCAGAATTATTAGGACACAATTATGTAAATTATCTTCCCAGTAATGCCTGTACTGAAATAGTTAGAATGTATATACCTTCAGAAGCTAGAAAATCATTTTCTGCCTTTTTCTTTATTTATTTTAAAACATATTTATATAATAATAAATACTTTAAATTTGTATTAGTAATATTTAACATTTTTATTTAATAATGAGAAATATAAAAGAAGCAGGTATTCATAATAAATATAAAACAAGCATAAAAGATTTCACTCTATTTAAAGGCAAAAGTAAAATTTTAAAAATACTTATAAAACTAGAATTCTAATTTAGTAAATTGCTACCACTTTTTTACTCTAATTTTTATTTGCTTTCTAGAGCAGTTGCAGAAGGGTTTTTGAGAATCATGTTCTCATCCTTTTCAAATTTCACTTTGCCTTCTCCCCTAGAATAAAGTTAAAATTATGAATTAACACACCTCCCTTGCTTGGATTTAATTTGGATACTATTACCCTTGAAGGAGTCAGAAGTTCTAAAAAACAGTGAAGATTCCTGTTTGGAAAGCAGTTGGCAGATAAGGTCCTTCCCCCTAGAGTTTTGAGTATGATGGTCTATCAATGTCAAATCTAATTACTCTCAGTGCTCCTACAATTGATGAAGCCAACAAGTCCATAACATATCACATCATTATAGCTTTCTCACTGTGGGGTTGATTGGTGCACCTGCCCATATCTGACCAAAGGTCATTCAGATCTGTTTGCTTTTTGTATTTGCTATTGTGTTGTGTTTTTTTGATGGGTTTGGTGTTTTGTTTCATTTTATTTTTTTCTCACCACCGGTATGTTTTGTTTTTTCTTTTTCTCAAAGTACATCCTTGCCTCCAATCTGAGTATGTGTTCATTTATCATTTAAAAGCCCATGTATTCATTAAAAAACAAAAACAAAAATCAAGTAACTGTATGTTGCTAAATAGAATATCAAAGTAATTTTTAAAGCTAGTCATTATGCTTAGATGAGACATGGACTTATGGATAAAGAAATTAAATTAAAAAGGTATGACAGCACATCATGAAGAATAAGTTAAGTAACACTGTAGAAAACAACTCCGGTAACTATAGATTCCAGTTGTCACCAAATTAGAGTCTGTAAAGTTCATGGACATCCTTTTATAGAATGTCAAACAAAAATTACCACCAATGAACTTGTCATGTGTTCAGTGTGATATGCTTTCAAACATGGGAGTACTTTGAAAACAAACCATGTTGAAAGGAGTATGATGATGTGAATTAATGGACATAGATCTACATAAGACATAATTGCTTGCCAGGACAATATCTTAGAAGGTTTAACTAAAGTCACAGTGTCATAATTATAGATAGATACATATGTATTCATATTTGTTTACCTGTATAATATATAGAAAACTATAAAATTAGCCTTCTATCTCAAAACAGCAAGAATAAACAGAATTTATTCTCATATATAGGCATGTATTTTACTACAAATTTGAATTCTGAAGATATCTCACTTTTAAAATAAAACTAAAATAATTTTCATTACAAGACTAAAATTTACTAGACTTTTTTTTATTTGCCTTGATTTCAACAGCAAAAATCAATCAGCATAACTGATCATGGTCAATTGGCTTCCCATCTCAAAGGCCATCATATAGGAAGGCAGTATGTTTTCTCTCAGAGATTGTGCCAGTTTCACTGAGGAACAGATGGCAAGTCAACTGGATTTAGGTGGGTAGTCTACATAATGCCATATCAAGTGACATTTTCCAGCAGGAAGTCAATTTCATTGGACACTGATGCCACATTGACACAATCCAAGACTATCTGCTGCTTTCCATTAGACCTGTTGCAACTGACACGTAAAATAAAGGACCTTGGACCATAATTGTAGTAATCAAATAACACAGAACTGGAGATTTATTACAAAACACCCAGATTCCAGGTAAATGCCTTACCCTTTCACTATTCAAACTATGAAAGGAGTATGTTTTCAGTTTATATTGTAAATATAAGTATTGTCTTAATAGACTGGAATTATCAAACATAAAATCCACACTTTTTTCCCCCTGGTTGCAACAAGAGCTAGTGATATTCTGTTTTATTTAATCTCTGCAGTAGACTTTCATAGATTAATTGAAGATCAGTATGTTCATAGTAAAAAAAATCAAAAGTATAAAATTTCTCATCAGTATTATAGTCTGAAGAAGTGAAAAGATAGTTGGTTCCGTATTTAGTTTAACTGAAATAAGTCTGTACAATCTTTGTACCAGCGACAAGTATTTTAATTCTTTACTAAACTTTGACTTTTAACTTTAGCTTAGTACTTTTACTTATATCCCCTTACTGGTATTCAATTCTTCTGAATTAAAATAATGGTTCAGCCAACAAGCAGATTCCAGTAGGTGTCATGTAACTGGCATAACCACAACAGAAACAATAATAAGCTCGGCAGACACTCCCATTTCATCTGTCCTGAGTAGCTTTATTGTTTTGCATATGTTTATTGGCATGAGTCTTCTTGACTAAAGATTAAAATATAAAAGAAACACTTTCCTTTTCTGAAATTATGTTAAAAGTTTTTAGAAAATGCTTGAAGAGTTTTGCTGAGTGACTAGAGGAGATGATAAGAGATAAGGAAAATTTCTCTGAATCTAGATATTCTCCAGGTATTCTTTTCAAGCCAGGGAATAGATTCCATGTGCTTGTAATGTAAAACTGCCATCTCAATTTGCCTGTATCTTTCCACAGTAAAAGAATACATGAACCTCTGAAAGATGATAGTTTATGTGTGTTCCCTCATACATTTCCACCCTCCACCTCCAAACCAAGGCTTAAACTAGATTTCTTTTTTTCTGTAAGACAATGTTAAAGAAATTATTCATAGAAGATTAATTGCTCTTGTTGGTGCCTCCAAGTGAAGTCTGATCCATAATGGTCCTATAAAAAACTGATCTGAACACTGCCCTATCCTTTGGCATTCTCATTACCTCTGATATGCTCAAGTCTGTTGTTAAAATCATGTGGCAAGACATCTTATTTAGGATCTTCCTCTCTTTTCCAAGGACTGATCCTTCCTGACAACATGCCTAAAAGATGTAAGAAGTCTCATCCTCCTTGCCTCAAAAGAGCACCTTGGTGGCATTATTTTTTATACTTTATATTTCACCCAACAGAGTGTGGAAATTATTGAACAATAACATTATTATCACATGTAGATAAGATCCTGCTGAAAATTATCCAAAAATGACTGAAATAGCATATCAATAGAGAACTGCCAGATGTACACACTGGGTTTAGAAGAGGCCATGGCACTGGGGATGTTATAGTCAATGTTAGATGGATCTTAGCTGAAAGCAGAGAGTACAAGAGGAATGTCTATATGTGTTTTATTAACTATGCAAAGGCATTTGACTGTGTGGATTACAACACATTGTGGCTAATTATAAGAAGAATGGGAATCCATAACACTTGATTATGTGGAACCTATACGTGGACCAGTCATCAGAACAGAGCATACTCTTGAATCTCTATATGAAACAGATCATCTTAGAGGCTGGGCTTTAGGAAGAGGAATTTGGCATCCTCTTGGGCTTCAGGAAGACTCATTAACAGACTGTGTTATGGAGATAACACAACCTTGCTTGCTGAGACTGAGGAGAACTTGAGGGATTTGAAGCAGAAGGTGCAGCCTTCAAAATGAATTGAAGTTCAACATCAAGAAAACAGATTCTCACCACTGGACCAACTGGAAGCATCATGATAGACAGAAAAGGGATTAAGATTGTAAAACAATGAATTTGTAAAATACTATGCAATATCCACGAATCGGAAAGATCTAAAAATCTGCTGACTAAAATATATTAGTCACAAAAGGACAAATTCTGCATAAGCCCATTCTTAATAAGATTGGTGCAGAAGTTGGGGTGGAGGAAAAAATGGGGAAAGAATAAACAGATATTGAACATTGCACTGGAATGGGTAAAAGAAACAATTAGAAATTGCATGCATGACAATAAATAGCATGGAATAGGACATGCATTACAAAGGGAATTAGGTGAGGGGCAGGAAGGGAAATGCATAAATGAATGAAAACCAATTCTTTGTAAACCTTTACTAAGCTTTAAAGAAAAAACAAATGCATATTTAAGTACAAAACCCAATGTTTCATTGTAGCACAACTGATTATACTTGAAATATCTGCATTATACACTGATATAGTAAAAACACATAAAAAATACATATGGGAAAAATGGATATAGTAGCATGAACTGTCCAAGGACATGACAAAATAAAAGAAAAAAAAGACAGAGGTGAAAATTGATTTGATTTTTTTATCGTTACCACAAGCCAGAGATTTTAAACAAGATTTTGTTAGTCATTTTAACGATGGAAGCAACACCATTCTTCCTCGGTTTTTCATTCTCAACATAATAGATCGTGTGGTTTTCTCATTCAAAGTGGTCCATGCTTGCCCATCTCAGTTCACTGGTGCCTAAAATGTCAACCTTCATATGTTCCATTTCATTTTTTACAACTTCTGTTTTTTTCCTACATTTGTATTTCAAACATTCCATGTTCCAGTTATCAAGGGTTATTTGTAGTTTTTCTACTCATTTTTGAACAATTTATATTGGCTTTATGTTCAATACTGGAATTACACATATTCCTCTGCCAGTAGGGTTTGCAAAGGCCTACTGTTTAGGCAATACACATTCAAGTCTTCTTCCTACTCTTGTCTTATTTTAGAAGCTCTTTTACAACCTGTGCACCATGGGTTATCCGCAAAACTGGTGACACAAAGTCCAGCATTAGAGCACTCCACAAGCCACAAGTACAGCAATCTGGCAGGCAAGTGCTGTGTTAGTTGTTGTTGGTGGTGGTATTATACCATAGAGTCAGAACTGACCCATAGCTGACCCTCCAGAGGGTTTTCAGAAGCAGTTAATCACATGGGAGGAGATAACTCATCTTCTCCCACAGAGCAGCTGATGGACTTGAACCACATGACTTTGGAGGTTGAAGTACAGCTTCTTGCCATTAAGCCACCAGAAATTCTCTGTACTAATGTTGTGGTGGTGGTGGTGTTAAGTATCATCAAGTCATAGGTGACTTATAGCCACCCTATGAACGAAAGACCTGAACACTTGTATAACTTTCCTCCTTTCTCTAGGTTCATAGGGTTTTCAGAGGCAAGATATTATGGAAGTCGATGCCACTCCTGCTTCCAAGCTTGTTTTAATCAGGGAACTCAACCAAACACTGTCCACCATGAGAAACCATTATGGCATTTGACATAATAGTGTCACAGTATTCAGCTTCACAGCAACCACGAGTTACCTCTGTATGGAAAGTGGACAGACCAGGGCTATATGAATATGACCTAGAAGAATGTTTGACCAAAACCAATTAAAAACAGACCTGAGGGCTGCAGTAAAGTCACCCACTTTTAGTTTTGTAGCATCACTTTCTGTTCACTAGGCCAAATGATCTCTCTCGTTGTTGTTGCTGAGAGTCGTCGAGTCATAGGTGACTCATAGCAACCCTATGAATGAAAGACCTGAACTCTTATATAAGCAATAAGGTCTTGTATACACTTGTATAAGGTCTAGCTGGCACCGAGATTCACAACACACTAGCCTTCAGCCCTGCAGGTGAGGCCAAACATTTCAATATTTTACAATTCCATCATGCTCAAATGCTGGCTGACTCTGGGCCAGAGAATCCCAATTCATCTGAAAAGCCCCTCTGCTGACACCCACTTGGGACAAAAAAGAATGCCTTAAGAGCCCCAAGCATTCCATATGTGTCCCTCCTCAAGACATGAGAGGACATCCTAAGGTCCAGCTGGAACAGACAATCACAACACAAAGGAGCAAATAATAATACCCAAGCCTATACACATTTAAGATATAAAATAATTAGCAACGTGCAAAACATTGCTCAATAATCAAATGATAGATAGACCATCAAGACAATCAGGCATACAAAGATTATGAAATACAGTCTATCTTTTCAGACCAAAGCCGAGCTCCAGGGCAGCATGACAAGATGAGATCTTGGATGGGGGTATTGGCACATAGAGTGGTGCATTGGATGTTTAGTGCTTGTGCTTTAGTGCACAGGTCTGCCTACTTTTTGCAGTCAATAGACAATTGTAAACTGTGTCACTCAGGGACATTAATCTTCTGTTTTTGTTGCTGTTGTTATGTGCCTTGGAGTTGCTTACAACTCGTAGTGACCCTATGTACAACAGCTCTGAAGCCTGCCCTGTTTGTCCTGAGCCAGTCTCAATGACTCTAATACACCTACACCCATTGTCCCAGTTACTGTATCAATCCATCGTCTTCCTCTGCTGCACTGTCCCTCCAACCTTCCAATCATAATGTCCTTCACCAAGGACTGGTTCCTCCTAGGCACATGCACAAAGTTTGAGATGGAGCTAAAAACATCCTAGTCTCAAAAGAGCAAATTGGTTTCATTCTCTACAAGACAGATCTGTTTGTTTTCTTGGCTGTCCACAATATGTTGAAGACTCTTCTCCTTTACCACAACTCAAAGGCATCAATTCTTCTGTCGTCTTTAGTCATTGCTCTCTGATGTACAGCAAGTAATTGCAAAGACCATGACCTAGATCATGCATACCTTAGTCTCTAGACTGAGATCATTTCTTCTCGGTACTCTTGAGAGGTCCCTGACAGCAGATTTTCCCAGTGCAATTTGTCTTTGGATTTCCTGACTGCTGGTACCAAGAGAGTTGATTGTGGAACCAAGCCTGCTGTAACTGTTAACAACCTGAATCTCCTCTCCATGCATCATGGTGCTGTCATTTGGCTCAGTGGTAAGAATCTTTGTTTTCTTTTTTCCCCCACATTTTATATTATTATATTTTTTTAATTTTAATGAAAGTTTACAGAGACTTTGGATATCCATTCATTCATGGTTGCACTTTTCTTCCTGCCCAATCTCCTCCACCACAGTTTGCTCTTCTCTTTGAGAAGTAAAAGGAAAATTATTTCATTGTTTTGCAATCCCTTCCCCCAAGTTCACTCCAGAATGCAGCTTTCCTTTTAAAAAGTAAAAGAAAAATCGTTTCATTCTTATACAATATCACCCTCCAAGTCCACTCCACTGTGCAGCCTTCATTCTGGACTTCTGTCATGACAATAATACCTAAACGTATATCCCTTTTAAACAGTTCTCTCCCTCATCTGTTTCAATGCAGTATACATAATCTATCCCATCTCTCTCAGTCTCTCCATGACCCCAACGTCAGTCTCATTTTTACAACAGTGACATTATGCAATATTTGTCCTTTTGTAACTGAGATATTTCACTCAGCATAATGTCCTCCAAAGTCACTCATATTGCATAATATTTCATGAGTTCCTTGTTTTTCCATGAAATGCAGTATTGCTTTGTGTGAATATACCACAGCTTCTCTATCCATTCATTTGTTGATGAGCTCTTAGGTTGTTTCCAACTCTTTGCTCTTGTGAACAAAGCTACAATAAACATGAGTGTGCATATATCTGCTTGGGTGTCAGTTATGATTTCTTTGGGGTATATTCCCAGTAGTGGAATTGGGGGGGTCAAATGTTTCTATTTGCAACTTTTTGAGAAAGCACTATACTGCTTTATGTAGTGGCTGTAACATTTTACACTCCCACCAACAATTAATAAGGGTTCCAGTTTCTCCACAACCTCACCAGCATTTGTTGTTTGCCATTCTGTCAAATTTTGCTATTATTATTGGGGTGAGATGATATCTCATACTTGTTTTGATTTGCACCTCCCCTAGAGGGAGGGATTTTGAACATTTATGTGTTTTTTGTCATCTGAATGTCTTCTTTGGAGAAGTGTCCAAATCCTGTGCCTAATTTCCAATTGTGTTGTCTATTTTTATCTTGTTGTGGTGTTTGAGTATTTTATAAATCCTGGATTTAAGTCTTTTATCTGACACGTCATTACCAAATACTTTTTTCCCATTCTGTGGCTTCTCATCTTTGTTTTCTTTTTTTTTAAGGCTATACTTCTTTTCTTAATGAAGACTATAGTACTTGACATTCTGCAGCAAGTACTTCAAGTTCTCCTCAATTTCAGCAAGCAAAGTTGTGTTATCTGCATAGTGTAGGTTGTTGAAGAGTCTTCTTCCAATTCAGATGACACCATTCTCTTCATAACGTCCAGTCTTCTGAATATGTTTTTTATATTATTGAAAAATTATGAAGATGGGGTGCATCCTTGACATATTTCTTTCCTGATTTTAAACCATGCAATATTTCTTTGCTCTGTTGTGAGGACTGCATCCTAGTCCGAGTATATATTTTGCATGACCACAATCAAGTGTTCTGGGATTCCCACTCTTCTCATGGTTAGTCAAAATTTTTTGTGATCTACACAATCGGAGACTTTTTCATAGTCAATGAAATACAGACAGATTATCCTCTGGTACTCTTTTCTTTTTGCCAATATCTATTTGACAGCGGTGATAATGTCTCTAGTCACACACCCATTCTAAATCCATCTTGTATTTTTAGTATTTCTCTGTCACTCCAAAGTTTCAATCATTTTATTCAATCATGTTTCAATCACCTATCTAATTTTGGTTTACTAATTCTTCTTTGTTATTGTTGTTGTGTTTTGTAGAATCAGAACAGACTCATAGTTGACCCTCTGGCATGTTTTCAGAGGCAATTAATTGAATGGGAGGTGATTGCCTATCCTTCTCCCACAGAGCAGCTGGTGGCCTTGAACCATGTACCTTCAGCAATTGCAGTGCAACTTTTTGCCATTTGGTGACATAAATGAAGCTGGAGATAGTATGATAGAATTTTGCACAATCAACAATTTATTCATTGCAAAACATTTTATGAGAAACATAAAAGCAGGTTATACACATGGATTTCACCTGATGGTATGCATAGGATAAAATTGATTACATCTGTGGAAAGAACCACTGGAAAAGTTCAATATTGGTGCTAATTGTGGAATAGACCAACAACTACTAATATGCAAGTTCAAGCTGAAGCTAAGGAAAGTGAAGTCAAATCCATGGAAACCAAAATATGCCCTTGAGTCTATCCCACCTGAATTTTAAATCCATCCCAGAAACAGGTTTGAGGTCTTGAACACTAATGAGCAAAGACCAGATGAATTATGGAAGATATCAAGAATATCATCCAGAAAGCATGCAAAAGGTCATTATAAAGACAGAAGAGGAAGAAAAGACCAAAATGGATGTCAGAAGAAACTCTGAAAATTGCACTTGAGCATCAAGAATTCAAAGCAGAGGGAAGAAATCAAGACATTAAGGAGATAAACAGAAGATTTCAAAAGACAGCATGAGAAGACAAAGTATTAAAATGAAGTATGCAAAGAGCTGGAGTCAGAAAATCAAAAGGGCTGAACTCATTCAGCATTTCTTAAGCTCAAGGAACTGAAGAAGAAATCCAAACCTTGAGTTGCAATATTTAATGATGATTTGGGCAGAATATTAAATGATCCTGGAAGCATGAAAAGAAGATAGGAAGAGTATACAGAGTCATTATACCAAAAAGAAATTGGCAGACACAGAAGAATTTCATGAAACAACATATGAGAAAGAGCCTGTGGTGATAAAATGCTTTGAAAGAATTGGCAAAAAATAAGGCCCCAGGAATTGATGGTATACCAATTGATGTATTTCAACTAACAGATGCTGCTCTAGACCAAGTTATTCCAAGAAAACTGAAAAACACCGACTTGGTCAACTGACTGGAAAAGATCTCTATTTGTTCCCATTCCAAAGAAAGATGATTCAACAGAGTGTGGAAATTATTGAAAAATATCATTAATATCACAATCAAGCAAGATTCTGCTAAGAGTATCCAAAAATGACTGGAATAGCACATCAACAAAGAACTACCAGAAGTGCAGACTGGGCTTAGAAGAGGGTGTGGTACTAGGGATATTGTACCTAATGTTAGATAAATCTTGGCTGAAAACAGGGAGTACCAGAGTTATGTCTATCTGTATTTCCTTGATTATGCAAAGGCATTTGACTGTGTGGATCACAACAAAATGTGGCTAACTCTGAGAAAAATGGAAATCCCAGAACACTTGATCATACTAATATAAAACTTATATTTTGACCCAGAAGCAGTCGTCAGAACAGAGGAAAGAAACACTGCATGGTTCAAAATTAGAAAGGGTGTAAAACAAGGATGTGTCCAATCTCCATATCTTTTCAATCTTTATGCAAAACAGATTGTCCATGAGGCTGGGTTCTATGAGGAGAAATGTGGCATCAGGATTGGAGGAAGACAATTTAACAATCTGCGTTATGCAGATGACACAACCTTGCATGCTGAAACTGGGGAGGACCTGAGGTGTTTGCTACAGAAGGTCAGCGACTGCAGCCTTCAGTATGAATTGAGGCACAATATCAAGAAAACAAAGATTCTCATCACTGGGCCGATTAGCAGTATCATGACGGATGGTGAAGAGATTTATATTGTTAACAACTTTAGTGTGCTTGGCTCCACAATTAACACTCTTGGCACAGCATCTAGGAAATGAAATGACATATTGTGATGGGAAAGTCTGTGGTTAAAGAACTCTCCAAAGTACTGAAGAGCAATGATGTCAGTCTGAAGACTAAGGTGTGCCTGATACAGGCCATGGTCTTTGTAATCCCTTGCTATGCATTAGACAGCTTAACAATAACTAGGGATGATAGGAGAATTGTTACCTTGGAGCTGTGGTGTTGAAGAAGAGTATTGAATATACCATGGACTGGTAAGAGAATGAATAGGTTTGTCCTGGAGAGGGTGAAGCTGAGCTGCTCCTTAGAGGCAAGGATTCTTTTTTTAAAAAAAAAAAAAAAAAACACACCTTTTTTTTTCTGTGTGTGTGTGTGTGTACCATCAAATCAGATCTGACTGGCACAGGAGGATATTGCCCCTCTAAATCCAGCAGAGGCTCTGGTGGTTTCAAAATGCTCACCTCTGGGATTGCAGTGTAGCTTCTTACCACTAGGCCACCAGAGCTGGCCAGAGGCAAGAATTCTTAAGCTTCATCTGACATACTTTGGACAGGTTGCAAGGAGGGACCAGTCCGTAGAGAGGGACAGCATGCTTGGGAGCGTGGAGGGACAGTGCAGGAGAGGAAGACTCTCGATGAGATTGATTGATTCAATGACTAGCGTGATGGGGGTAGGTGGGTCAGAGACAATAAGATTGGCACAGGATAGATCAGGATTTATGGCTACTCAATGGCACAAAGAAACAACAACACATCACTTCTAATTTAATCTGTTAGTACAGAAACAACATGGTCACATTTTTAGGGGTATTCACAGTGAAACAAATGGTGATCTATTTTTTAAAAAGATGTATTTTGTTGTTGTTGTTGCTGTTGGTGGTGGTGTCATAGACAGAATACTCCAGGAATGTGTTCATACCTTTATTCTAACAAGTTGTTAATAAACCACCTTACATGGAAAAGGAAAATAATTTGTTAATATGGTTCAGATAAGTGTTTTGAGGTGAAGAGTTGGTTTTTTTTTTAATTATCCTGACAGGGCAACGTTTGGATTCATTTTTCATAGGGCTATCGTGAGTCAACAACAGGTATATCAAATATAATCAAAAGGACTTTCATAAGTCAAAGAGAGAGATAAGAGACAAAACAAAGGAGATAGAGTTCCAGTAAATGTCATTGCTGGCTCTGAAGAAAAAATGGGAGTAGCTTCTGAAAACTAAGCCACATAAAAAAAGTATTTCTTCTTGTAGCCTTCAGTAGTCCTGCCAAAAGAGATTTTAGCCCTGGTACTCATTATGGACTCCTGATCGCTAAAGTAAAAATTTGTCTGGTTCTGAGTCACTAATTTGTAATTGGTTAAGTGGAATATTAGTTCACACATGAAATATTTTAAATAATTTTAATAGCTTTGGATTGAAATCAATTTGCTTTAAATATGTTCATTATTTTGTTAATGAACAAGAACTAAAATATAATGATTACTACTAATTACTATATAAATATTACTCAGAATGCATTCTGTTATATGAACCAGAAGGAGTACAAAGGAAAAAGAAAGACAAGATATTCATTATTCTCTTTCATTGTATTAGATATGAAATTGAAATTCTATACTTTCTGGCATTAAAAATCAAAACAAAAAAAAAAAACCGAAACAAAACAAAGCCCCAATTTCTTTCTAGTCATATCATATTTGTGTTCTATCTTCCCTGACAATAATTTACAAACTTTCCTCCTTCTAGATGCCCTAAAACTCTGAGATAGAATCATCTCATAGATGTCCCTTTGATGGGTTTCTGAAGTTAAAAATCCCATGAGAGGAGATTGTCCTTTTCCCTCAAGGAGATGGTACACTCAAAATGCCTGAGAGACTTAGTCTTTGGATTGGCAGTGGAACTCCTTTGGACTAGATCAACACAATTTCCTAAGAAGATGATTATATTGTTGTTCTTATTTCCTGTAGTGTCACTCATAACTCATAGCTGACTATTCATCAGTTTTTCAGAGGCAGTAAATCACACATAAGGAGATTGCTCCTCTTCTTACCGAGAAGCAGCTGGTGGATTTGAACTGTGTGCCTCTGAGATTACCTCATAGGTTTTTACCACTAGGCCATGAGAGCTTTTTGAGAAGGGGATACTTACTAGAAAATACATCTCATACAAGATTCGAAAGGATCAATTCTTCTTCAGTCTTTTTACTCATTGTCCATCTTGGTTGACATGATACAAGTATGATACAATTGAAAATGCCATTTCTAGGATCAGCTGTCTTTATACTGGCATCCTTTAGTTTTAGAACTTTCAAGAAATCTTTTAGAGCAAACTTTTCAAATGAAATGTATACTATAATTTCTTGACTGCTGCTTCCATGTATGCTGACTCTGGATCCAAATTTTCCAAGCTACCCTTAACCCAAAATGATAT
Organism: Elephantulus edwardii; assembly: GCF_000299155.1. Lineage (NCBI taxonomy): Eukaryota > Metazoa > Chordata > Mammalia > Macroscelidea > Macroscelididae > Elephantulus > Elephantulus edwardii. The sequence continues at coordinate 1,224,676 of NW_006400164.1, forward strand.
TCTTTCTTCTCTAATTCTCCTGGTCTAACTATAACACTTATGTCACAGCTTGCTGTGTAATAAGGCTAATACTGTGTAATAGTATATTTTCAGTAAGATTATATGATCTTAATGGATGTTGTTTTTGTTGTTATGTGCCACTGAGTTGCCTGAGACTCATAGACACCCTATGTACAACAGCTCTGAACCCTGTTCTATGCTGTCCTCCTCAGTTTCAGCAAGCAAGGTTGTGACATCTGCATAACTGAGATTGTTGATAAATCTTTCTCACATCTGATGCCACATTTCTCCTCATACAGTCCAGCCTCCCGGATAATCTGTTCTGCATATAGGTTGAAAAGATTGGACACATCCCAGGCATACACCCTTCCCAATTTTGAACCATGCAGTGTTTCCTTGCTCCGTCATGACGACAGCATCCTGATCCAAGTATAGGTTTCTCATTAGCATGATCAAGTGTTCTGGGATTCCCATTCTTCTCAGAGTTAGTCACAGTTTATTGCGATCTACACATTCAAACACAGATAGACATTTCTCTGGTACTCCCTGCTTTCAGCCAAGGTCCATCTAACATTAGCTACAATATCCCTAGTATCATGACCCCTTCTAAACCCAGCCTGCACTTCTGGCAGTTCTCTGTTGATGTGCTGTTCCAGTCATTTTTGGATAATCTTCAGCAGAAGCTTGCTTGTTTGTGATATCAATGATATTGTTCTATAATTTCCACAAAGGATCACCTTTCTTTGGAATGGGAACAAATATAGATCTCTACTAGTCAATTGTCCAAGTGGTCATCCTCCTGAACAATCTTGATTTCTTTTTCATTTAAATGGCCATCAAGATTTATGAAGACTAAATTAAGAAAGATTTTAATAAAAAAATTGATGTGAAACAGCCTTTGACATTTCCAAAGATATAACCTCATATAATGTTTCCTAGAAACTTAAATAATCTAGGAGTTAACCTGATTTTTTCAAGTGCAAAGGAGACAAACAGATAAAATATTATGCACAGAAGTTGTCTCTATTTCCTTCTGTTTTCAAAGCATCCTTAGTTCAATGTCTTCTACACTACTGCTTGCTTTTAACAGGATTATGTCAAAGAGGTGCAGAGAAATTGTTGCTTTGGAAATAATAAGTAGAACAACTGCCACAAAGATCAATGACTTAATTGGTTTCTCTAGAGGAGCAAAAAGAGTAAGATATATATATATCTCAAAACAAAAAGCCAACTGTCATTGAATTTATTTGATTCATAGCCATCACCTATTTGGAGGTAAATAATCCACATTGCAGTATTTCAGAAAGGAAAAGTCCATGATGGTTTGTGCAAAGATATAACTGCAGCATGGAGAAGACCAAGTCTGACCGCTATTAACTCTACAAAGGAGAATTGTCCCATCAATAATATTCATTGTTGTTATTGTTGTTTTGTGCCATCAAGTCATTTACAACTCACAGCAACCCTAAGTACAACAGCCCTGAAACTTGCTTGATCCTGTGTCAACTTTCTTGCCTCTGACACATCTACTTTCATTACCCCAATAACTGCTTCAATCCATCTCATCGATGGTCTCCTTCTCTTTCTCCGTCCCTCCACCATTCTAAGCATGATGCTCCTCTTCAAGGACCAGTCTCTCCTTGCAACATGCACAAAATAAGTTAGACAAAGCCTTAGAATCTTTTCCTCCAAGGAGCAGCCTGGTTTCACCCTCTCTAGGATGAATCTGTTTGTTTTCTTGGCAGTCCATTGTACATTCAACACTCTTCTGCTGCACCACAGCCCAAAGGCATCAATTGTCCTTCTATCATCCCTAGTCATTGTCCAGCTCTCTGAAACATTGCAAGCAATTGTGAAGACTATGGCCTGGATCAGGCACACCTTAGCCTCCAGTCTAACGTTATTGCTCTTCACTATTTTGGAGTAGTCTCTGATAGCAGATTATAGAGCCAAGAAAACTGAAATTGTTAACAATCTCAATCTCTTCATCGTCTATCATTACAGTGCTAATTGGCCCAGTGGTGAGAATCTTTGTTTTCTTGATATTATGCTTCAATCCATATTGAAGACTATAGTCCTTGGTCTTCTGCAACAAGTGCTTCAGGTTCTTCTCAGTTTTAGCAAGCAGGGTTGTGTCATCTGCATAACTTCGGTTGTGATGAATCTTCCTCCAATCCAATACCACACTTTTTCTCATAGAGCCCAGCCTCCTGCTAATCTGTTCTGCATATAGATTGAAAAGTTATTAAGACAGAATTACATCCCTGGTGTACATGCTTCGTGATTTTGAACCATGCAGTGTTTCCTTGCTCTGTTCTGATGACTAACTTCATAGTAACAAATAGCCACAAGGTGAGAGGCATTGCCCACATTGCAAATTGATTCACAGACTTAACTTTACTCACAGATGCGAGGTTTACTGAGGAAACATGATGAAGAGTGGGTGAAACAAGGAATATCATACCATGAAAGGCCAGATTTTCTGAACAGCAGTCCCAGGCGACTCGATGGCACATAACAACAACAGTCCCAAGCCAGACCAACAGCAAAATGCAATTCCTCCAATTACTTCAGACAGCCTCTCCTCTCTGTCAACAAGTAAAAGTGCAAGTAGATTCCAGCAACACAAACGCAAGAAGCTTCTGGTTTCTTCAATAATTCAGCAAGTTTAGTCTCATAACAGTCCCAAGTGGGCCCCTTTTTCAATTGTGAAAGAAAAATTTTAACTCTGGCTTCGTCTCTAGGGCTCTTTCCAGCCATAATCTCTCATTACTCTGACCAGTTTGCCCTGTTTTGTTGTCCCCACAGCTGTTGATCCTGTAGAAGATGCTGATCATTGTTGAACCACGTGTCCGTAGCTGGGGCAGGTGGAGACGAGTTAGAGATCACACTCTCAGAGAAGGCTAATAGCAAGAAAGGACATTTTCAAAAGTCTTACTAGCACAGTTTCAAACAAGTAAGTGTTAATTTTTTTTTTTTAGGAGTGATGAAAAATTGTTTTAGAGTAGTCATGGAACAAGTATCTGAGATAAAGAATTTGACTGGAAGATTCTAAGGCCAAGATAAACCCTGAGGTTACTCTCAGACATCAGAAAATACTTTGAATAAAATGTAGAAAACATATTCCTAACAAATATAATGTATAAATATAAAAAAACCCACTAAAATAAACTCACCTAAATGTTTCTCTTGATACAAAATTACATATTCGCTTTAAATAAAATTGTGGCTTCATGTGTAATTAATTTTTAAAAATGTTATTCTTTGAATTTTTAAAATTATATTTACTGTGGGTTTTTCCCCCCCTGATGTAACAGAGGAGTTTGGACTGTTTAGTTGGATTTCTTTGTTTGTTTGTTTCTGTTGTTCATAATCAGGTGTGAGTGGATTGGAATTGACAGGTAAATCTACTGTCCTTTAAAATCATCCAGGACCTGGGGCCAGCCTTTGTATTTTACAGGTGCTTGGGCCCTGACTCAGTCTCCATTTTGAAGGCTGATATGAGAAGGACGTGGCTTCTGGAAAGTGGATTTTCTTGTTTAGGTGAGAGTCAGCTGAGAATGGTTTGTTGGGGTTGTGCTTTTTTGGGGGTTTGTTTGTGTTTGGTTGCTTTTGGTTTTGTTTTTTTTTTTTTTCCTTTTTCTCTTGTTTTTGTCTCAGGCTTTGATGAGGGTCAAGTGGGAACTTTTTTGTTTGGTTTGTTGTTGTTGTTGTTTTATACACAATCAGCTGTGAGCTTATTTGATTTCCTTGTGTTTTAGCCAACATTGAGCTGGAAGCCTCTCATTTTAAAGTGACCCAGTGCCTGGTGAGTGTTCTTGTATATGAAAGGAGGTTGGAGCCCAACTAAATCTTTGTTTTGGAGGCCTACGTGTGAAGGAGTAGTAGTCCAGAAAGTGGGTTCACTTGTTTTGGTAGTGATTCGGTATGGACTATTTTGTTTGTTTTTGTTCTGTTTTTTCATTGGCAATTGGGTATGAGCTTACTGGATTTACCAGGTTTAGCTAACAATAAGCTTTGGACTGGAAGCTTCATGTTTAAAGTTAACCAGGACCTGGTTGGTGGATCTTGAATTTCAAAGGTGGTTGAACCTCAACTAAATCTCCATTTTGAAGGCTCTGATGTGAAGGAGTTGGATTCTGGAAAGTGGGTTTTCTTCTTTTGCTGATGATCAGTTTTGAATTATTTTATTGGGTTGTGATGGTTTTGTTTTTTGTTTTCTTTTGTGTTTTTCATTCACAATCAGGTGTGAGCAGATTGGACTTACTGGGTTTAGCTAACAATGAGCTGTGGGCTTGAAGTGTCTCATTTATAGAAAACCATAACCTGGTTCTCAGACCTTGTATTTCAAAGGTGATTGGGCCCTGACTACATCTCCATTTTGGAGGCTCATGTGTCAAGGAGTTGGATTCTGGAAAGTGTTTTATTTTTGTGAAGGTAGGCTGTGAACTTTGGAAGCAGGAGTGGCATCCACTTCCAAACAACATGCCTCTGGAAACTCTATGAACTTTTATAAATGTCAATAATTATAGAAAAGCTTCAGGCCTTTTGTTCATAGGATCACTATGAGTCGTGCTCAACTTGAAGGCAATCAACAACAATGAGGAGAAAGGAAAGAAAATCAAAATGTCAGAAGAGATTCTAAAGATAAACGCTGAAGCATAGAGAAGCTGATTGTAAAGGAAAACATGTCAAAGTGAAAGAGCTTAACAGACATTTTCAAAGACATTTTCAGCTCAGGCGGACAAAGCAAAGTATTATAAAGGAATGTGTAGAGAGCTGGAATTGGAAAATAAAAAGGGAAGTTGCTCTGCATTTCTCAAGCAGACAGAACTGAAAAAAAAACAAATGTAAGCCTCAGAAGCAGGAGTGGTATCCACTTCCTAAATAACATGCCTCCAGAAACTCAATGAAGTTTTATAAATGGGGATAGTTGTAGAGGTGCTTCAGGCCATTTGTTCACAGGGTCACTATAAGTCAGGCTCAACGCAAAGGCAATCATCATTAACAACAACAACAACATTACAATAATGAAAGATGCTATAGGCAATATATGGAACGACCCAGGAAGCATTAAAAGACAAGAGAGGGAATATACAGGATCACTGTACCAGAAAAAACTGATTGACATGGAAAAATTTCAGGAAATACCATATGAGCAAGAGCCAATGGCAATGAAGAAGGAAGTAGAAGCTGCTTTGAAGGCATTCGCAAAAAAAATAAGGTCCCAGGAATCTATGGGATACCCATTGACTTGTTTCAATTAACAGATGCAGCACTAGATACACTCAACAGTCTACACCAGAAAATGTGGAGGATGGTTGTCTGGCCAAAGGATTGGAAGAGATCTATTTTTGTTCCCATTCCCAAAAAGGGTGATCCAAGTACATAGATAGGGAAATGCAAGATGTTCAAGCAGGATTTAGAAGAGGCCACCGCACCAGGGATATCATTGTTGATGTCAGATGGATCTTTGCTGAAAGTAAGGAATACTAGAAGAATGTCTATTTGTGTGTTATTGACTATGTGAAGGGGTTTGACTATGTGGATCATGACAAGTTGTGAATGACACTGAGAAGAATGGGAATCCCAGAGCACTTGTGTTCATTCAGAACCTACACTTGAATCAGGGAGCGGTTGTGAGAATGGAGCAGTGGAGCACCACATGGTTCTGAATTGGAAAAGGAGTACATCAGAGTTGTATTCTATCTCCAATATCTGTTCAGATATTCTGAGCAAATTGTCCAAAAAGCTGTGCTCTCTATGTAAAGAGGAATGTGGCACCAAGATTGGAGGGAAACTCATCAATAACCTGCGTTGCTGAAAGTGAGGAGAGAAGGACTTGAAGCACTTGCTGCAGAAGATCAAGGAATGCAGCCTTCAATATGGACTGAGTCTCAATACCAAGAAAGCAAAGATTCTTACTAATGGACCAATAGGCAGTGTCACAATGGGTGGAATGCAGATTGAAATTGTCAACAGCTTCATCTTGCTTGGCTCCACAATCAACACTCTTGTTACGAGCAGTCAAGAAATAAGGAGATAACATTCCATTGGGAACACCTGCAGTTAGGGACCTGTACAAATTATTGAGGAGTAGTGCTATCAGTCTGAGGACTAAGGTGCATCTGATTCAGGCTATAGTCTTTCTGATTATTAGCTATGCATTCAAAACCTGGACAATGAATAAGGATGACAGAAAAAGAATTGGCACTTTTGAGCCGTGATGTTGGAGAAGAGCAATGAATGGAAGGCCAAGAGAACAAACAGATACATCTTGGAGAATGTGCAGCGGGAGTGCTCATTTTAGGCAAGAATGATGACGCTTCACCTCATATACACTGGACATGTTCCTAGGAGGTGCTATTCCTTGGAAAGTGACATGATGTTGGGAAGGGTAGAGGATCGGCAAAGAAGAGGAAGACCATCAACCAGGTGAATTGATACAATGGGCTCTTGTGTGTCAGAAAGTGTGAGGATAGCACAGGACAGGACTGGGTTCAGGTTTTTTGGTCATACAGTTGCTATGAGTCGTACTTGACTCGATGGCATCTAACAATAACAATATATGAGAAATAAGATTCTTTTTCCTTTCTAAGATCAGTTCACCAGCACACTAATGAGACCATGAAGGAGCAGCTAGAAAACTCATATTGTGTACTTATTAAATCTATGTAAAATGTATCTGATCATATGTAAAACAACTAAGACTTATTCCAAAAAAATGCAGAAATTTTAACTTCATATAACTCTAATTTGTGGGAAAAAACCCCAAACCTTTAATTGGATTTTAACCGTTGATAATATGATAAATTATTATCTAGAAAGTGTTAGTAATAATTTGCACATTTTCTTAAAAACTTGTCTGAAGCATATAAAACACATATAATCAAAGTAGTTCAAAACTTACTTTATAAGAAGATAGCATTTAAATTACTTAATTCAAATCAAAAGTAAGGTTGTGTGAACCTACTAAAGTATTAAGCATAGTTGTGGAATTAGGAAAATAAATCCAGACATATGATTTGAAACTTTGAGATCAAATCTTTAATAATTAAATATAATATTCATCATATTTTACTATATATAGTACATTGTATTTACTGCAAAGTATTGTAGAGCAATAGTGTCTCTCTGGAGACTAAGGTGCGTCTGATACAGGCCATGGTCTTTGCAACCACTGTTGCATCAGAGAGTTGGACAATGACTAGAGGGGATAGAAGGAGAATTGATGCCTTTGAGCTGTGGTGCTGGAGAAGAGTATTGAGGGTACCATGGACTGCAAAGAAAACAACCAGGTTCATCTGGGAGAGGTTTAAACCGGGTAGCTCCTTGGAGGCAAGAATTCTGAGGCTCTAACATACATTGGTCATGCTGTAAGGAGAGATGAGTCCTTGGAGAGGTACATCATGCTTAGGAAGGTGGAGAGACAGCGCAGGAGAGGAAGGCCCTCTATGAGGTGGATTGATTCAGTGACTGGGGTAATTGGGATGGGTGTGTCAGAGACAGTGCGATTTGCACAGGACAGAGCAGAGTTTAGGGCTGTTGTACATAAGGTCGCTATGAGTCGCAAGTGACTCGACGACGCATAACAACAACACCACAACTATATATAGTATTCCTTAGAATCAAAGAAATCTCAACTTCATTGATAGGAGATTTCAATACACAGGAATTCTCCATAGATTTTATAAGGCTCTAAATTTTAACAGGACATTGCATATCTTTCTCTCATGGAACACTCAGCCTTTTGATTTGCAACTTTAGCCACTCAAGATTGCCCTATGCTCCTCCTTACTTAGTATAGTGTAAATTAATTTATATACTTAAAGACATAAAACGGTGCATTTAATAAATTTAAATACTCTTATTTCTAAGAATTAATGACTTGACATTAAAAGGTGGGAGATGAGTACTGAAAATTCCGTAGACTGCCAAAGGAACAGAATCGAGTTTGTCTTGGAGGAAGTGCAACCAAAGTGATCTTTAAAGGCAAGGATGGTGAAAATTCATCGTAGATCCTTTGGGCATGTCATCAGGAGTATAAACAGTTCCTGGAAAAAGTCATATGATGGGAGGTGAAGGGTCAGAGACAGAGAAGAAGATTAATTAACAAGATAGATTGAAACAATGACTTAGGGATTGACTTAAGCATATATATTGGATATCTTGAGGAGGGCATGGGATAAGGCAAGGTTCAGATATGTTATTCCTAGTGTCACTTTGAGTCATAGTCAACTGGGTATCAGCTAAGAACAAAATGCCAAAGATAGCTGTCATTACAGGGGTACCTCTTCACAGTTTGATAAATGTTTTGTGATTGTTCTCACACTATTTACTGTGTGTATGTTTCACCTCTCAACTAGTAAAAAAAGAAAAACTGTATTCTCTATTCCACATTAGAAAGATATGTAGGCATTACTTTCAGTAATATTCCAATTTTTACTTTGCTGAAAATTTTTTTACTTTATTACTTCTTTAAATTAAATTTTAATTAATACCGTTTACACAATCCTACTAATATAGCTTGGGCATCTATATTTGAATGAGAATATTTAAAAGGAATATATGATTAGGCATTATTTGTACAACAACAATCAGTGGTGCGTAATTGCCACTGACTGGAGGGAAGGAGAGGGTGGTAAATAATTATGCAACAGTGAATAAATATTAAAATTAAAGTGAGGGGAGCTCTGGTGGCCTAGTGACAAGAAGCTGTACTGCAATCCCAGAGGCGCAAGGTTCAAATCCACCTGATGGAGAAGGAGGGACAATCTCCTCCTGTATTAGATCTAATTTGACGGTACACGCACACAAAATAATAATAATAATAAAAACTGGGAGAGGGGAAGGGAAGGAAAAGGGGTAAAATGTACAACAATAAATGATTGAAAATCTAACTTATCTGTAAACATTCACTAAATCACAATTAAAATAAAATTGTATTTAAAAAGTTCTAAGATTTTATTTAAATCTTTGAAGAGATAGATAAATAGATAATCTATTTTACTCTGAATTATCTATAATATGCATCAGTGCTTCAGAAATCTTAACAAAATCACTGCATATTAAGGCAGAGAAATATTAGCAGATCCAAACAGTCAAATTACTTTTTTCCCTGCAACTCTTAATTATTAATAAAATCTTTTAGATTGGTAATAAAGACTGCATTGTCTGAAAAAAAATAACGCCACAGCCAAGCAAACTGTCCTGATAGCTTTACAGGATTAGAAAGGATTTTGGATAGGGTGAGGCTCTCTTCTTTTCCCTGTATAGGTGAGTGTTCCAGACAGGGGAGATTTTTCCACCACCCAAGCAGATAGGACTTTCCCTCCACCCTCTGAAGCATGATGTCCCTCTCCAAGGACTGATCCCACCTTGTAACATGTCCAAAGTATGTCAGACAGAGCTTCAGAATCCTTGCCTCTAAGGACCAGCCTGGCTTCACCCTCTCCAGGACGAACTTGTTTGTTCTCCTAGCAGTCCATGGTATATTCAATACCTTTCTCCAACACCAAAACTCAAAGCCACCAATTTTCCTTCTATCATCCCTAGTCATTGTCTGGATCTCTGAAGCATAGCAAGCAATTGCAAAGACCATTGCCTGGATCAGGTGCACCTTAGTCTCCAGACTGACATCATTGCTTCTCAGTACTTTGGAGAGTCTCTGACAAAGGGGTTGTTATTGTTGTTGTTATGTGCCATCGAATCGTTTGCAACTCATAGCAACCCTATGTACAAGAGCCCTAAACGCCATTCTATCCTGTGCCAACTTCGCTGCCTCAAACACATTCATTCCCACCACTCCACTCACAGAATCAATCCATCTCATCGAGGGTCTTCCTCTCCTGCACCGTCCCTCCACTCTCCCAAACATGATGTCCCTCTCCAAGGACCAGTCCTTCCTTGCAACATTCTCAAAGTATGTCAGAAGAAGCTTCAGAATCCTTGACTCCAGGGAACATTCTGCCTTCTCCCTCTCCAGGACGAACTTGTTTGTTCTCCTAGCGGTCCATGCTATATTCAATGCTCTTTTCCAACATCATAGCTCAATGGTGTCAATTCTCCAGACCAGTATTACAGTGATCTATCTGAGATATCATGATACCTTGATCTAAAGTGTTAGGAGACAAGAGGGTAAGAAAATGGCTAAATTCTTAATGTATCTTAAAAATGTAGTCTCTATGGTTTGCAGATATGATAGATGTGAACTAAATTTTGAGTACTCCAGGAATGCATGGTATATTCAACACTTTTCTCCAGCACCACAACTCAAAGGCATCAATTCTCTTTCTATCATCCTTATTCACTGTCCAACTCTCCAATGCATAGCACGTAATTGCAAAGAGTTTACCATACTGCACTTACCTGCTCCAGATATCATTTCCTCTTTACTTCAGCTAGACCTTAACACTGTACTAGTTCTCTTCTGCCATCTTTGGCTTATTTTACTGGGGTATTGCTTGATTTTATGTTCAACAATTACAAGTGAATACAACTATTCATAGGACACTCCAGTGGCTTAGTGGTAAAGAGTTACACTGTCAACCTAAATGCATATGGTTCAAATCCATCAACTATTCCACAGGAGAAGGATGGGCACTCTCCTCCTGTGTGATTTACTGTCCCTGAAAGCCACTGGAGGGTCAGCCAAAAGTTGGTTCTGACTCGATGGTACATATAACAACACCACAATTACTCATCAAGGTAAAATGAAGAGAGAAAAGCACACCTATAAAGCTTCGGGTATTTAAGTTCTAAGTCTCTTTTCTCGGTTCACAATTCATCATTCCACATGGGTTTTCAAATGTTTCCTCTTTCCCCAGACTTCCTTACAATTTCTGCTAGCATATTAACTGCATTTGCACGGTGATCTTTTCCTTTCTTTAGTTTTAACTTTAGGCTTAATAAGTACAGCCAACAGTTATGCTAGCTCATCTTGTCGGGAATCAAAAGCATTTTTTTTCCTTACTGTTAAATATTTGTTACTGAAAATTTCACCATATATAAATGATTCTAACTCTTTTAGTGATTATCCTTGATACTTTCCCTAAAGGCTTAATAACCTTTAACTAAGATCTAGAAATGACCTTTAAAATGCTGTTTACAAAGATTTCATCAGGGATTCACTGAAGACTTGCAACTTAAAATACTGTTATTAATAATTTAGGAATGAGAAGAGTGTGGGAAGGAAGGACTTGGGAGGTTAAGTGCAGAGAGTTTAAGAATAGCCTTTTATCAAACACACATTGTGGATAAAGTATTAACTGAAAGTAATATTTTAGGAACAAAGAAAAAGTAATAGAGAAGTAAGGAGAATAAGGACATAAGAGATTTCTAACCAGGTTATTTTTCAGTGTCCTTCAAATGTTAACTTTTGTCTATTTTCTGTATCCAGAGTTCTAACTCTGTTAATGGACTTAGATTAAGCTGAACAATTATATAATATAAAAGTTTATCACCAACAATTTTTATTTCATGGTTGTTTTAAGAATTTCATAGCCAGCGAAAAAATCCTTTTCTATTCAAGTTAAGAAATGACGTCATTCAACCTGTATGAGGTATTCATTGCTGTTTATCCTGTGTAATATGTTCTTCAATTCTAAGAAAAGGTAAATCTTCAGTAAAATTAACCCATTTCAGAAAATTTTCCTATCTTTCAATGATATATATTGTGTTGATCAAAGAATGTTGATGCCATTTAACATTCAGAGAATTAGGAGAGTTCTAAGAGTTATTTAAATATTGTGGTCAAGAGGAAAGGAAGGAAATCATCCACTTAAAATTATAATCACGTTTCCACAGACTGCAATTGATAGAAATTTCATTGTAATTATATATTGCTAAAGCTGCTGGAAAAATTCTGAAGTTTCTAGAGTTAAAACTCCTAGTTTGTAGAGAATGACCTAACTGTTTTGTATACCTTCCTGACAATTACTGAGTAATTTAGAAAATCTTCACGTGGAAGACGTCATATAACCTTTCCAAGAAGCCATTACAATGTTGAACCTCTAAATCTTAACTTTTGTTTTTAATTTTTTTTAAATTTTTGTCTAATTCACCTGAATTTCTTCAAATCTAGTTATGATTAAATTATATTGTAATGTTTTCCAAAACCATAAAATTATAATACCAGAGAAACCTAAAGTAATCTACACATTAAATCCAAGTAATTTTTCATTCACTTATAGTTGCAATTCTAAACACGAACTAAATTGGTAATTCTAGTTTGTTAATCATTTGTAACATATTTTCATTACACTAGAAATTCTTCTTTGTTCTGAAGACTTTGTAGTCTTGCAAGAAAATTAGAGGGTGCATTTTCTCATAGAATTTAGATTACTAAGTTAATAAATAATTTTACATCACGATTTTAACTATCAAAACAATACAATGATATAGTATGAGTTGACAGTGAGGTAGGTCTCAATAGGTAGTGTTGTCAATAAAAGAGTTCTAGGAATAAGATACTAGAACTAGGATTTACATGATACAAGAAATTTAAAAATGCAAACTTATGAAAATACCAATAAATATTTCAAGCAGCACAAAAAGCTAGAGCAAAAGCAAATATAAAAGAATAAAACTAAACTCCATTCTGTCAAGTTGATTCCTTCATTTAGTTTCAAACGTCTTTAGAAGAGTAGACTACTGATTTTTATCTGTGGAATGTATGGTGGATTTAAACCACTGACCTGTCAGTAGCCAGCCCAACATGAAACTTACTGTGTCACCAAGGCTCCAAGAACAAAAGGGGGGGAAAAGGAAATAATTTAAGTAAAAGAAATACATTAAAATACACCCCTACAACTAGATTGGAAATGTACTTCTACATGTAATAAATATACTCCTGCGATTATGTTTCTTTCATTATCAATACTATTCCTTTGGTCATGACAATGTACTAGAAAGTAGGACTACAATACCAGGAGCGATTGATTAGACTCTCTTATCATGCTCCTTCAAATGTGCTCAACTTGAATGGGCCTCTTGTATGAATAACTCAAAGTCAGTGAAAGAGTTGAAACTGTTGAAAACCCAGAACATGATACAGAGATCATCAGTTAAAAAAGTAGAATCTTTATCCAACATGTATGTGCAAAAAGGAGATTTTTCCCCCCAAACTTCATTAAATCATATTTATTAGCAGGAAAGTATAATCATATATACACACCATACACATATATAGAATTTCTGAATATCTGCAGTTTTCAACAGATGTCAGGTGCACTAGAAGATAAATGACACTTATTAAGTATGTATATGTTAAAAATCCTTGCCAATTCCTAGGAACTAAAAATCATAAATATGAAACTCCCAAGGGCAAATAGAGCTTATGAAAAAAAAACTTCAATGTGTCCTGGGGCATATTTAGTTTTCATTTAAGTACCAAATTTAATTTTTTTTCTTTCTTCCTTTTCAGAAAAAAAAGGGATTTTTTTTTTTTAGATCATCAAATGTGCATTTGGTTAAAAACCCTAGGGTATCAATATAACAAAATCACACACATACAAACACACACACATTTAAGATTTCATGTGTACATGAACCATTTCAAACTAAACCATTGATTAACAGATTGCCATGAAATCCATTCCTACTCTACAGGACAAAGTAGAACTGCTATCAAATAAGCAATATTGTGGGTTTTGTAGGACTGTAATTTTTAAAGAAGTAGGGACAACTTTCTCCTGCATAGGCGATTGTTGTTGCTGTGTGCCATTGAGTCAGAATCAACTCATACTTGCCCTGCCAGTGAGTTTTCAGAGGCAGTAAATCAAACAGGATCAGACTGACTGCCTGCCTTCTGTCAAGGAGCAGATGATGGATTTGCACCAGGTGCATTTGGGATTACAGTGCAGATTCTTACCACTACCTCTCTAGAGTTAGCAGATAATGGGCTAGAGTCACTGACTTCTCAATTAGCAGCTAAACTAGTGATCATTGTGCTAACAGTACTTCTTTATGTGTGGTTAGAAAAATGTAATTACTATCTTAATATGTGTCTGTATGATTAACATGGTCTTAAATTATGCAAGTCCAAATGTTGTTATTGTTGTTAGGAGCCATAGAGTTGAGAATAACACATAGCAACCCTTTGAACAACAGACATGACTCTATCTCATCCTGTGCCATCCTCATAATCTCTGACACACTTGAGCCCATTGCTGACTTCACTGGGTCAATTCATCTTGTTGAGACTCTTCCTGTCTTTCAGTTCAGTAAGTTGAATGAAAATATTTTTCTATCAATCCTGTTGAATTTTTTACTAGTTTTGACAGTTCGTGAATATTCCTTGAACATGCTCTGCCAAAAGAAGAATTACTTCACAAGTTCAATTCTTGTTGTTGTTATAAGCCGTCAAGTTGCTTGCAGCTCATAGAGACCCTATGTACAACAGCACTAAAACCTGCTCTGTCCTCTGCCAATTGCACTGCCTCCGATACACCCACCACGATTACCCCAATCGCTGAATCAATCCAACTCATGAGGGTCTTCCCCTGCTGTGCCATCCCTACAACCTCCCAAGCATGATGTCTCTCTCCAAGGACAAGTGCCTCCTTACAACATGTCCAAAATACGTCAGACGAAGCCTCAGGATCCTTGCCTCCAAGGAACAGCCTGGTTTAACCCTCTCCTGAATGAATCTGCTTGTTTTCTTAGCAGTCCATGGTACACTCAATACTTTTCTCCAGCACCACAGCTCAAAGGCATCAATTCTCCTTCTATCCTCCCTAGTCATTGTCCAACTCTCTGATGCAGAACAAGTGATTGCATAGATCATGGCCTGTATCAGACACACCTTAGTCTCCAGAGAGACACCACTGCTCTTCAGTACTTTGGAGAGGTCTGGAAAAAAATTCTGTGTATTATCCCTTGTTGTTGTTAAGCACTGTAGAGTTGAGCACTACTCATAGAGACCCTATGAATAAAAAACCTGAACCCTGTTCTATAACTATTGTCATTTCTCTAAGTTCATAGAGTTTCAGAGGCATATTGTTTAGGAAGTGGATGGCACTCCTACTTCCAAACCTGTCTTAATCTGGGAGCTCCATCAAACACCATCCACTGTGTAACTATTATGGCATTTAACATACCAGTGGCACAGTGCTCAGCATCATAGCAACCCCAAGTTACTTCAGTACAGTAAATTGACAGACCAGTGCTATATCCTTTACAGTAATATTAAATATAGGGGGAAACTACATAAAGAGAACAACTATGTTTATGAAAGCATATTATTTGAAATCGTGAAAAATATAATTTATTATTGTGTTGTTGTTGTTGTTGTTGTTGTTATGTCTCATCTAGTCACTGGAGACTCACAGAAACCCTGTATGCAATAGCTGTGAACTCTGCCCTATCCTGAACCAGTCTCATTAACTCTGGCACCCTTACTTTCACTACCACAGTTACTGTGTCAATTCATCTCACCTGGGGTCTTCCTCTCCTCTGCTGTCCTCCACTATTCTAAGGTTGATGTCCTTATCACAAAACTTGTCCCTTCTGGCCACATGTCAAAGTATATGACAAAAAGCTTCAAAATCCTTGCATCCAAATAGAACCTTGATTTCATCTTCTCCAAGAAAGATCTTTTTGTTCTCTTGGTGGTCCATAGTATGTTTACTACCCTTCTCCAATATCACAACTCAAAGGTATCAATTCTTATTTTGTCATCCTTAGTCATTGTCCAGCTCTCTGATGCATAGCAAGTATAGTCTATATTATGTTGTTGTCATATGCCATCAAGTCGCTTGCGGCTCATTGTGACCCTATTTACAAGAGCCCTAAACGCCTTTCCACCCTGTGCCAACCTTGCTGTCCCAAAAGCACTCATTCCTACCACTCCACTCACAGAATCGACCCATCTCATGGAGGATCTACCTTTCCTGGGCCATAAAATTATGTCCCTCTCCAAGGACCAGTCCCTCCTTGCA
>NW_006400164.1:1241598-1259791 GCF_000299155.1 Elephantulus edwardii
TGACATACTGTTCTAAACGTTTTTGGATAATTTTCAGCAGAATCTTGCTTGCATGTGATATCAATGATATTGTTCAGTAATTTTCACACTCTGTTGGGTCACCTTTCTTTGGAATGGGAACAAATATCAATCTCTTCCAGTCAGTTGGCCAGCTGGCTGTCCTCCAGATTTCCTGGCACAACTTAGTGAGCACATCCAGAGCAGTGTCTGTTTGTTTAAATAAATCAATTGGTATGCTATCAAGTTCTGGGGCCTTGTTTTTAGTCAATTCCTTTAGAGTAACTTGAACTTCCTCCTTCATCACCATAGGCTCTTGCTCATATGTTATCTTGGAAATAAATTCATTCTTTGAATGATTCAGTATCTAATAAAACAAAACCTTTCTCATAGAGGTTATTCATGAGAAAATAAAAATGCCTTCCATGGAAAGTTAGACCTATATGAAAGAGAACAGGGGTGTCAGTGATAGTGAGGTTGGCTCAGGATAGGGCAAGGTTCAGAGCTATTGTTTATAAGGTCTCTGTGTGTCATAATCAACATATGGCACATAACAATAACAACAGATATGGAAGAAGATTAGATTTATTAGGTTCTCTCTTTAAATGGAGAACATGGACAGGGGACTTGTGGGGATACTTGTAGGAGAGACTGAATTTTACTTCCTTATAGATCAATAATATACAAATATATATAAATTTCATGGAAGGAATTTTTATTTTTTCCATACATAAATTACTGAAGAGCAATGATGTCACTCTAGAGATTAAGGCCTGCCTGATACAGGCCATGGTCTTTGCAATCACTTGCTATACATCAGAGAGCTGGCCAATGACTAGAGAGGATAGAAGGAGAATTCATGACTTTGAGTTGCAGTGTTGGAGAAGAGTATTGAATATACCATGGACTGCTAAGAAAACAAGCACGTTTATCCTTGAGAGGATTAAACCAGGCTGCTCCCTGGAGGCAAGGATTCTGAAGCTTCGTCTGACATACTTTGCATATGTTGAAAGGAGGGACCATTCCTTGGAGAAGGACATCATGTTTGGGAGGGTGGAGATATAGTACAGGAGAGGAAGACCCTCTAGGAGGTGGATTGATACAGTGACTGAGGTAATAAGGGTAGGTGTGTCCAAGATACTGCGATTGGCACAGATTAGAGCATAGTTTAGGTCTGTTGTATACAGGGTCTCTATGAGTCATAGGCAACTCAAGGGCACATAACAACAACATATTATTGCTATGCTTAAAGCTTTGCCCGTGGTATTGCTAACAGTGTCACCCATGGTAGACAGATTTCATGAAAGCTACTAGACTAAGACAGATGAAGAAGCAGGACTGTCCATCTATCTCTGAAATAATAATGCTTAAAAAACTTACGAACAGCAGCAAAATAGTGTCCAATATAGTTCCAGAAGTTGATCCCTTCAGATTGGAAGGCATTCAAAACATGAGTGGGTAGTAGTTACCTCTTTAAAGTATAACTATTGTTGTTGCATACTGTGGAGTCAGAAATTACTTCTAAATAATGCCCTCACCCAGTTTTCACAGACTATAAATCCTGCAGGAGGTTTCCCAGTGAGTCTTTGGGTTGAGAATATAACTCTTTATACAAAGACTTCCCTTAAAGTATTGTTGCTATGTACCATTGAGTCAGAACCAGACCAGATATGACTCTCCAGAGAGTTCTTGGAAGCATGGCATGGGAATAGATTTCCCATCTCTATTCTTCAGAACTGGTGGTAGAATCAAATTGTGTACCTTTGGGTTAGTAGTGCAGTGAAGGATCTTCATCTTCTGATGTATGTTTGCTAAGGAAATATTTAAGAAGCTAGAATATATGAAGCAGAATATGATATCAAGATTAGTAGGCTCATCAACTATCTATGTTATTCAGAAGACAGAAACCTAATTGCTGAAAGTGAAGACAAATTGAAGTCTTAATTGAAGACCAAGGACTATACACTTCAGTATGGACTGTTACTGTTTTATTTAGGTGCCATTGAGTCAATTATGACCCCTAGTGACTCTGTGAACAACAGACATGAACTCTGTGTCATACTGACAGGATCTGACACTCAGCCCATTGCAGCAGTCAGTTTGTCAATCCATCTGGTTGAGAGTCTTCCTTTTTTTGCTGACCCTCCACCTTTCCAAGAATGATGTCCTTCCCCAAGGAATAGCCTTCCTAGCCACAAGCCTGAAGTATGTGAGATGAAACTTTATCATCTTTTTCTCCAAGGAACACCCTGCCTTCACTTTCTCAAAGACATATCTGTTTGTTCTTTTAGCAGTCCATCAGATATTCCGTATTTTCCAGCACCACAGTCAAAGGCATCAATTCTTCTTCTGCCATCATTATTGATGTTAGTGTGGATTATAATACAACATAAAGAAAGCATAGTATGCACAGCTGAACTGATGGGCAGAATATGAAGAGGGAAGAAAAGATAGAAGCTTTCAGTTTGTTCTTGTTTTTGTTCTTAGATACACTATCAACATCTGTATAAGTAACAACAACAAAAAAAGTAAAAGACCTATTGTATTTGCCTGACTAAAACACCAGACGAGATGTAAGAGCATTACACAACATAATAGAAAGAAAAGTTCAAAATGTGTATCAGAAGAGACTGAAAATTGCATTAGAATATAGAGAGGCTAAAACAAAAGAAAAAAAATGTTGAAGTAAAAAGATGAACACAGGAATTCGAAGGGAAGTTTGAAAAGGCGTAAAAAAAAAAAACCCAAACAAATAACATCAAAAATTCAAACTTATTGTTGCCAAGTCAGAATTGAGTCATGTCTGATCCTGCAACAGGTTTTCCGAAACTGTAAATCAAACAGGAGTAGATTGCCCATCTTTTGCCTTTGGAGTCAGTGGTGAATTACTTTCAGAGGTATTACACAGCACATGGGTTATTTATTAGCAATATAGCATTAGATAGACCACACCACTGTAGCTCCTTCACAACAACAAAGAAACATAACACAACAAAATGCATAACAAACCGGAAATAGAAAACTGCAGGGAGAAACACTCAGATTTTCTCAAGCTAAAAGAACTGAAGAAAAATAATTAGATTCAAGTTGTAATACTGAAGGTTGCCATGGGCTAAATTTTTAATGAATGCAATAAATAGTAAAAGAATATAGAAGGAATGAATACACACTCCGGCTGCACCCTTTCCAAGACATATTTGTTTGCTCTTTTGGTCACACATGGACTGTTCAGTGCTTCTCTCCAACACCAGAGCTGTCTTCCTTATACACTGTCCAGTTCTCAAATGCATAACAAACAATCAGAAAGTCCATGTTCTGAATCAGATTCACCTTTGTCTTCAAACTGACATCATTACTCTACAGTGCAACGTTTCTTCTTATTTCTTGACTTCTGGTAGGAAGTGTGTTAATTGTGGACCCATGCAAGATGAAGTTGCTGACAGTTTCAATCTCTTCTTCATCCATCTGGATATTGCCAGGGGTGAGAATCTTTGTTTTCTTGACTTTGAGATCCAGTGCATATTGAAGGCTGTATTCTTTGATCTTCAGCAACCAGTGTTTCAAGTCCTCCTCACTTTCAGCAAGCAATGTTGTGTCATCTTTATAACATAGGTTATTAATGGATTTCTTCCAGCCTGATGCCACATCCTCTTCATAAAATCCAGCTATACCTGGACTCGGATGCTGTTCTGCAAACAGAGGGGAACACTGTATGGTTTAAAATTAAGAAGGCAGTGTGTCAGAGTTTTATTCTCTCTCCATAACTGCAACAATGGATTGAGTATATCAGAGATAGTCAGGATGGTACAGGATAGGATAGGATTCAGATCTGTTGTTGCCATGTCTTATACTTGACAAGACAGCACTTTTAAAAAACAACAACACATAATATCACTAGAAAAATCAAATCTATAGAAAATACTAATATTTTTAAACTTGTTATTATGTGCCATTGAGTTAAATGTGACCCATACTGATCCTATGCACAGCTCTGAACCCTATGTTAAGCCAATCTCAATTGACTCTGACACATGTACCCACAATATCTCAGTTACTGTGCAAATTCATCTCATCAAGACATCCTCTCCTGCACTGGCCCTCAACACTTCCAAGAATAATATCTTTCTCTAAGAACCAGTCCCTTTTGGTAACATGTCCAATGTATATCAGAGGAGTTTCAACATCCTTGCCTCCATGAAGCAGCTTGTTTTCACTGTCTCTAGGACATATCTGTTTGTTCTTGTGGCAGTCCAGGGTATATTTAATACTTTTATCCAGCAGTATAAAGTATAACTCAAAGACATCAGTTCTTATCCTGTTACCTTTAATCATCATCCAGTTTTCTGATACATAGCAAGTAAATGTGATGCCTACATCCTGTGTCAGGTGCACCTTACTCTTTGGACTGAAATCTATGTTCTTCAGAACTCTGGAGAGGAATATTACAACACATTTTCCTATTGTAACTTCTCTTTTTATTTCCTGGATGCTGATTGTGGACCCAAGCAAGCTAGAATTGTTAACAATCTCAATCTCTTCTTCATCTATCACAGTGCTGACAACTGGTACAGTGGCAAGATTCTTAGTTTTTTTGATGTTGAGTTTCAATCCTTCTTGAAGACTGCAGTCCTTGATTTTTTACAGCAAACACTCCATGTCCTTTACAGATTCAACAAGCATGGTTTTGTCATTTGCATAATGCATGTTGTTGATGAAGCTTCCTCCAATCCTGAAGCCACATTCCTCCTCATAAAATGCAGCCTCCTGAATGAACTGTTCTGCATATAAATTGAAAAGGTGTGGAAATAAAATATATCCTTTCCTGGTTTTGAAATATATAGTGTACCTTTGCTCTGGTCTGATGACTGTTTCCTAGTCCAAGTACAGATTTCACACGAGCATAATCAAAAGTTTTGAAGCTCCACCAAATACTTTCTACAATGGGTAACCTTTATGACATTTGACACATCAGTGTCACAGTGTTAAACATCACAGCAAACATAAGTTACCTCAGTACAACAATGCACAGACCAGTGCTACACCACCTAGAAGAATGCTTCACCAAAAAAAAAAATAAATAAAATAAAAAAATTGAAAATAAAAGCAAACAAACAAAAGACAAAAAACAAAAAAAAAAACACCAAAAAACCCAATTTGAGCCAGGCCTGAGTGCTGCAGATTAAAATCTTCCACCTTGGGCTTGATAGCAAAACTTTCTGTCCACTAGGCCAACGTAGCTATTAACACAAAATTAAAGAATAGGCTATGAATAAAAGAATGTAGTGATTAAAATATATGTCAAGTAGAAATACACTTAATTGTTACTTGTACCAAAAGAAATTCTTTCTATAGAGGAAGTGTATATTGTTAAAATAGTTATAATTAACTATAGGTGCTCTGTAGAAAATGCTTAAGCTTTGGGATGCTAAGTTAAAGGTTCAAACATTAAGCTGCAAGAAGAAAGATTGTTGTTGTTGTTGCTGCTGTTGTTGTTGTTGCTGTTGTTGTTGTTAGGTGTCATCAAGTAAAACTTACAGCAACTCCATGAACAAAAACTTGAACCTTGTCCTGTCCTATGCCATCCTCACACTTCCTGACATTCAAGAGCCCATTACTGTAATCCAAAAGAATGTGGAAATTATCTAGCAATATCATTAATATCACGTGCAAGCAAGATTCTGCTGAAAATTATCCAAAAATTACTGGAACAGCACATCAACAGAGAACTACCAGAAATGCAGGCTGGGTTTAGAAGAGGCCATGGAACTAAGGATATTATAGCTAATGCTAGATGAATCTTGGCTGAAAGCAGCGAGTACCAGAGGTATGTTTATCTGTGTTTCATTAATTATGCAAAGGCATTTGACTATGTGGATCACAGCAAACTGTGACTGATACTGAAAAAATGGGAATCCAAGAACACTTGATTGTGCTTATGTGAAACCTATACTTGGACTAGGAGAGAGTCATCAGAACAGAGCAAGGAAACACTGCATGGTTCAAAATTGTGAAGGGTGTACACTACGGATGTGTCCTATCTCCATACCTTTTCAATATATGTGCAGAACATATTATCCAGGAGGCTGGGCTCTGTGAAGAGAAATGTGGCATCAGGATTAGAGGAAGACTCATCAATAACCTCCATTTTGTAGATGACACAACCCTGCTATGTGAAACTGAGGAGGAACTAAATAATTTGCTTCAGAAGGTCAATGATTCTAGCTTTAAGTATGAATTGAAGCTCAACATCAAGAAAATAAAGATTCTCATCACTGGGCAGATTGGCAGCATCATGATAGACAGTGAAGAGATTGCTTGAGATTGTTAACATCTTTAGTTTGCTTGACTCCACAATTAATATTCTTGGCACCTGCAGCCAGGAAATTAAAAGAGGAATTGCATTGGGGGAAAGTCTGCTGTTAGAGATGTCTCCAAAGTATTGAAGAGCAACAATGTCAGTCTGAAGAGTAAGGTCCAAGTGATTCAGGCAATGGTCTTTGCAATTACTTGCAATGTGTCACAAAGCTGTACTATGACTTGGAATAATAGAGGGATAATTTTGATGCTTTTGAACTATCGTGCTGGAAAAGAATATTGAATATTGATGGCTAGGAAAGCAAAAGTTCACGCTGGAGAGAGTGAAACCAGGCTGATCCTTGGAGGCAAGGATTCTAAAGCATTGTCTGACGTACTTTGGCCATGTTGAAAGAAACGATCAGTCGTCATCAGCCACCACATTGTCAGCAGCCAGTGCATCAACAGCAGCCATGGGTGGCTATTAACTAGGTTCTTTGTGGGGATCACTGCTGTTTCACTGGACCATATGGGACCCCTGGAGGTCAAGCAGAAGGGAGTGGTATAGCTCGAGCTCAAGTGAGGCAGGAGACCCAGTTCTTATTTTGTGGGGAATCACTGCTGTTTGACCCAAGGCATGCACTCAAATAAACAGGCCCTTTACAAAACACTACCATACTCTTTGTCACTATATAGTTACAACAACTTATAAGCTACTAAGAGTCACATTATGTCAGGAAAACAGCAATCTGCCTCAGTTATCATGAACAAACAACCAACTCTGAAATAAGCCACCTCCAAAAAAAGCAGACCCAATGAATACCCCAGATATAAAGAACCAGAAGAAGTATACTGATGTAGACTTACATCAACAGTGACAGAAGAAGATGAAAATTATGGAAGAAACCATTAAAAAGGCAAATACCCCAGAAACAACAGTCCAGAAGATATATATTGATGAGGAGCAACTTGAACAGCTATGGAAGAAAATGCAAAAGATGGAAGAAAAAACTGACAGACTAGATAAAGAGGTACAAGAACTTAAAAAAATCTTCACAAGACAAAGAGGGTACAGCCAACATAGTGCTAGAAATAACAGAAAAGCATGGAAATGCAACCCAGAATGGTAGCACAAAAAAGTAGAGTTAAAGAGATGGGACAGAGAGTCAGTGAGTTGGAAAGCAAGTGACTCACTGAAAACATACTTGCAGAAAAATCAGAGATGAGATGTAAAGAAAATTTTGAAAATATTAGAATAATGTGAGATGGCATCTAATATAATAATATATGTATGATTGGAATTCCAGAACAGGAGAGTGACAGGGAAATAACTGAGAAAATAGTGGAAGAAATACTAAAAGAAAACTTCCCAGGTATTTTGAAAAATGGGGAAATCCACATTTAAGAAGCATAGAGAACACTAAATTGACTAGACCCAAAGAGAAAAACATTAAGACACATCACAATCATATTCTCCAAATTAAAAGATAACGATAGAATTCGAAAAGCAGCGCAAGAAAAACAAAGAGTCACTTTAAAAGGGGAAACAATTAGAGTAAGTTCTTATTTCTCAGCAGAAACTATGTGAGCTAGAAGACAATGGGATGGCATTTACAGAACATTGAACCCTTCCCCCTTCAAAAAAAAAAAAAAAAAAAAAAAGATTGTCAGGCAAGGATCCTGTAACCAGCAAAGCTCTCCATCAAACATGCAAACATGAAGGAGAAATGAGATCCTTTGCAGAAAAGAAGAAACTTAAGGAATTTGTGAAAACAAGACCAAAACTAAAAGGAATTTTAGGTGAAGTCCTTCACACAGAGATACCAAAGGAAAGTGCATGGACAATAGTAATCAGAAACAACAGCCTGGCCTGACAATAATCACACTTAATATGAATGGTCTAAATGCACCAATTAAGAGAAAAAGAGAAGCAGAATGGATTAAAAAAAAAACAAGCCTATCAACATATTGTCTGTAAGAGACACATCTTAAAAAGAAGAACAAGACAGACTCAAAATCAAAGGCTGGAAAATGCAAATGGCAACCTCAAAAAAAGCTGAAGTGGCAATATTAATCTCTGATAAAATAGATTTCAGAATTAAAACCACCATAAAAGACAAAGAAAGGCATTATATTAAAGGCACAATAGATCAATAGATCAAGAAGATATAACCTTAGTCAACATTTATACACCAAATTATAAACTTGCAAAATAGATAAAACAACAGTTAACAGAATTGAAGAAAGAAATAGACAGCACCACAATAGTGGTAGGACATTTCAACACAATACTATCACCAAAGGATAGATCAACCCAAAAGAAACTCAACAAAGATGCAGAAGATCTGAACTATACAGCCAGCCAACTCAACCCTGTGAATGTATTCAGGGAACTGCACCCAACTAAAACTGCATTCACTTACTCCTCAAGTGCACATGGTTCCCCAGGAGTGATCACATATTAGAACACAAAGCAAGCCTCAACAAATTAAAAAGAAAAAGAAGCAAAAACCAGAAATCAAATCAAACATTCAAATAATATAAAGTATATTCTCAAATCACAATGCTATAAAACTAACAATTAACCACGGGAGCATAACGCTTACAAAATTATCCATGTGAAAATTACATAACTCTCTGCTAGAACTTTATTGTGTTATAAAATAAACAAAGAATGATATTAAAAATTCCTTGAAACAAATGGTAACGAAAATACAACATACCAAAAGCTCTGGGATATAGCTAAGACAGTCCTCAGGGGGGCAGTTCATAGCAATGGGCACACACATAAAAAAGGAAGGAAGAAGAAAAATCAATGATCTAACTCAACATCTTCATCAACTAGAAAAGGAATAACAATTTAATCCTATATGCTCTAGACGAAAAGAAATTATCAGGTTAAGAGCTGAAATCAATAATATAGAAAACAAATACAATTGAAACCATCATTGAGACCAGGAGCTGGTTCTTCAAAATAGTCAATAAAATTGATAAATCATTGGCAAACTTAACAAAAGACAGAAAAGAGAAGACACAGATAACAAGATTAAGAAATTACAGAGGTAGCATCACAATAGAACCAGTGTAAATTAAATCTATAATATCAGAATACTATGAAATACTATAGTCTGATAAATTTAAAAACCTAGATGAATGGAAAAATTCTTTGAAATTCATGCCTTACCCAGACTGACAAGGACAGATACAGAACAATTGAACAGACTCATCACAAAAGGAAAAAAAAAAAAACACAACCAAACAACAACTGATATCTAACAATGACAATTTTTTGTTGTTTACTTTTCAAAGAGAAAAGTGAACTGGGGGGGTGGGCAAGGGATGGCAGGGAGGAAAGTGTGCAACTATGAATGAATGAAAATCTAAAGCCTCTCTAAACTTTCATAAAATAAATTTAGAAAAATTTAAAGGTCATAAAAAAGACTCCCCCATAAGAAAAGTCCTGAGACAGATGGCTTCACAGCTGAATCCTACCAAACATTCAATAGTACTTAAACTATTTTCAAAAACTGAAAAAGAAAAAAAATCATACTGAAAATCATTCTATGATACAAATATAATCCTAATACAAAAACTAGGCAAAGATATTACCAAGAAAGAAAACTACAGGCCAATATCTCCCATGAATATAGATGCAAAAATCTTTAGCAAAATCCTAGCTAATAGAATCCAAAAGCACATCAAAAAAATACTTCACTATGATCAAGTGGGATTCATAACAGGTATACAAGGTTCAACATGAGAAAAACAGTCAACATAATCAACAATATTAAGAAAATAAATAATAAGAAACATGATTTTAGCAATTGATGCAGAAAAGGCATTTGACAAAATACAACACCCTTTCCTGATAAAGGCACTCAGCAAAATAAGAATAAAAAGGAATTTCCTCAACATAGTGAAAAGTATATATGCAAAACAAAGAGCCAACATCGTTCTTTTTTATTTTGTACTATTAATGATTTTATTCATTGCCAATACCCTTTTTTCATATTAATTTTAATGAAAGTTTACAGAGACTTAGGGTTTCCAGTCATTCATTGTTGCTCTTTTCTCCCTATCTACCTCCTCCCCTCAATCCACTCTCCTCCTTGAAAAGAAAAAGAAAAACTCTTTCACTGTTACGCAATCCCTCCCTCCCAAGTCCACTCCACTATGTAGCCTTCACTCTGGACTTCTGTAATAACAAGAATGCCCATTCATATGTCCCTTCTTTTTTTGCTATTCAGAATCAGAGGTAGCCATTTTCAGGGACCTTAATGATCTCAATTATCCTTAAGGCTCGTACCATGGCTTTAATATTGCCAGCTCTAAACATGTTTCTGCATATGTCCCTTTTAAACAGTTCTCTCTCTCATCTGTTTCAATACAATATTTATCATTCCTCCCCTCCTTTTCTGCCTTTCCTCAACCCTGATGTCAGTCCCATTTTACAACAGTGGCCCTAAGCAATATTTGTTCTTTTGTGACTGAGATTTTCACTCAGCATAACGTCCTCCAGGGCCATTCATTTTACAGAATATTTCATGAGTTCCTTGTTTTTCAATGCAGCATAGTATTCCATTGTGTGAATATACCAGAGCTTCTCTATCCATTTGTTTGTTGATGGGCACTTGGGTTGTTTCCAGCTCTTTGCTATTGTGAACAAAGACACAATAAACATGGGTGTGCATATATCTGCTTGGGTGGTAGCTATGGTTTCTTTAGGGCAAGTTCCCAGTAGTGGAATTACTGGGTCAAATGGTATTTCTATTTGCAACTTCCTGAGAAAGAGCCATACAGGCTTCCATAGTGGTTGCACTATTTTTACTCTCCTACCAATAGTGACTAAGGGTTCCAGTTTCTCTACAACCTTGCCAGCTTTTGATGTTTGCTGCTCTGTTAAATTTTTCTATTCTTACTGGGGATTTATATCTAGAATTTATACAATACTTGAACACTACAACAAGGTAAAAGTAAATAACCCAATTGAAAAATAGGCTTAGAATATGAGTGGACACTTCACCAAAGAAGACATTCAGATGGCAAACAAACACATGAAGAAATTTTCAAAGTCCTTAGCTCTAAAAAAGTTGCATATCAAAACAACTATGATATATCATCTCACCCCAGTAAGAGCCTTGTTTTTGATAATTCTTTGAAACCACTTTGAATGTCTTCCTTCACCATAGGCTCTTGCTCATATGTGGTTTCATGAAATTCTTCTTTGTCAGGCAATTCCATCTGATACAGTGATTCTGTACATTCTTTCCATCTTCTTTGAATGCTTCTTGAATCATTTACTATTATTCCCAAAACATCCTTAAGTATTACAACTCATGGCTTTAATTGGTTTTTCAATTCCTTCACCTTAAGAAATGCTGAATGAGTGCGGCCCTTTAGATTTTCTGACTGGCTCTTCGCACATTTTATTATAATACTTTGCTTTGTGTTCCTAAGCTGCCCTTTGTAATTTTCTGTTCATCTCCTTAATTTCTTGATTTCTTCTCCTTGTTTTGGCTTCTTGGTGCTCTAGTGCAATATTCAGAGTCTCAACTGACATTCATCTTGGTCTCTTCTTCCTTCTCTGCCTTTGCAATAACTTTTTGCATTCTTCATGAATGATACTCTTTATATGCTCTCACAGCTCATTTGGTCTTCACTCATTGGTGTTCAAAGGGCTCAAGCCTGTTCCTGAGATTGTTTTGAAAGTTGAGTGGGATAAACTTAAGATCAAAGTTTGTTTCCTGTGGACTTGATTTAATTTTCTTCAACTTCAGCTTGAACTTGCATTTGGGTAGTTGATGGTCTGTTCCACAATTAGCACCTGGCCTAGTTTTCACAGCTGATATTGAGCTTCTCCAGCAGTTCTTTCCACTGATATAATCATTTTAATTTCTACACATACCATCATGTGAAATCCATGTGTACAGCCTAAATTTGTGGTTTTTATAAAGGTATTTGCAATGACTAAATCATTGAATGTGCAGAATTATGTCATTCTGTCTTCAACTTCATTTCTATCACCAAGTCTATGTTGTCCAAATACTGATCCTTCTTTCCAACTTTTGCATTCCAGTTACCCATTAATATTAATGCATCTTGATTTTATGTTCAATCAATTTCTGACTGCAAAAGTTGGTAGAAATCTTCTATTTTCTCCCAGTTTGCTCTAGTTGTCGGTGTATATATTTGAATGAAAGTGGTAGTCACTGAACTTCCTTATATGTATATGGATATTATCCTGTCACTCACCACATTGTATTTCAAGATCTATCTAGAAATTACTTTTGTAATAAGAAAAGCAACCCACTTTTTGTCACCTTTTTATCTCTGACATAGTAGACCATATGATCATCTGATTCAAAATCTCCCATGCCAAGCCATCTCACTTCCCCAACACCTACTATGTCAATATTTACGTGTTCCATTTCTTTAACAATGTCCAATTTTTCTGCATCCATGCTTCTCATATTCCATGTTCCTATCATTAGTCTTTGCTTTCAATTGTTATTCCTTCTTTGTGTTTACATATTTGAGATCTCAGCCTCAGTTGCCATGTCTGCTAGTCTATGTGTGCCCTAATCAGTTTTATAACTGTTTTGAGAAGGCAAGCATAAACAAAATGCAAATGGTGCAGTGGAATAGGTATGACTCAGTTTCAATATATGTTTATGTATAAGTCCAGACATCCAATCTAGATACCTACTCTAAATTTAAAAAATCAAACTCATTGCCTTTGAGTAGAATTTGACTCACGGTGGCTTTCAGTTAGGTTTCTTTCTCCCATGGAGCAGCTAGTGGATTCAAATATTGAGACATTTTGGTTAACAGCTAACCAGCATATGTTTAGATGATTTTTTAATAAATTTATACTAAAAAACACATTGCTTTTAAAACAGATAAACAATGTTCAGATTTCTGGTACTGCTAGATTTTAACTACAGGTCTAAGAAAAACATTTCCATGCTCCAGTTTATTTATCTATATGAGGTAAGGAACAACTTCAACTTGACACTATTTTTTAAAGATTACACAACAAATACTTGAGAGGTAAGTTTATTTTCTAGTACATAAAAACTAATAAAAATATTATTAATGACACTGAAAATGAGAAAATTATAATTTGGGTTCTATTAACATACGTATAAAGAACTCTGGTGAAGTAATAGATAGTATGCCACATTGCTAACAGAAAAGACACTTGTCTTGAATAGTTTTAATTCATCAGTACCTCAGGGGGTGGGGGGAAGGCAGTTTCTTTCCATTAAGATTTAGAAACTGCATCAACTGAATGTGGAATCAATTGGATAGTAATGCATTTGAGGTCATTTGTTTGTTTTTTCTTTCCATATCACTGTAATAGGAATGTAGCATCAAGATTGCAAGAAAGCTCATCAAGTTGTGTAATGCAAACACAAATTTGCTTGTTGAAAGTGAGGAGGATATGAATTGCTTACTACAGAAGATCAAGGACGTATAACCTGCAGTATGGGTTACATATCAACATCAAGAAAATGGAGATGTTAACTTTAGGATCAACAGTCAGCATTATGATTGATAGAGAAAGAATGGGAACTGTTAATGATTTCCTTTTGTTTGAATCATCAATCAAACCATTGGTCCTAACAGTTAGGAAAATCAAGAGGCATATTACATGGGGCAAGTCCATTGTAAGGGACCTCTCCAAAATACTAAAGAGCAATGATTGTCAGTTTGAAGACCACGGTGCCCAAATTCAGGCCATGGTATTCTTAATCATTTGTTACATATTAGAGAGCTGTACAATGAATAAGGAAGACAGAAAAAGAATCTATGTCTTTGAGTGGTAGTGCAGCATAAGAGTACTGGATATTGCATGGACTGCCAAAAGAATAAACATGTATGTCTTAGAGAAGGTGCACCCAGCGTGCTCCTTGGGGACAAAGATGGCAAAACTTTGTTTCTCATACTTTGGGCATGTAGATAGGCTAGACTATTCTTTGGAAAGAGACATCATGCTTAGAAAGATAGGGGGTTAGCAAAAGAGAGGAAGACTCCCGGTGAGATAGATTGGCATAGCAACTTCAGCAATAGCCTCTAATGTGTCAGAGACGATGAGAATGGCACAGGATAGGGCAAGGTTCAGGTCGGTCATAAGACTGTTACGAGTCATACTTAACTTTATTAGCATATAGCTAATATTTATATAGCATATAAAAACAATATAATAACATAACAACAATAATATAATATGTTTATAATTGATTATGCAAAGGCCTGTGACTGTCTGGATCATCAAAAATTATGGCCAAAATATAGAAGAATGAGTATCTTAGAATATTTTATTGTGCTCATGTATGGACCAAGGAACTTTGGTTCAAACTGAACAAGAGAACACTTGAAAGGCTTCAAATCAGGAAAGATACACAAAAAGATTGTATCCTTTTTCCATTAATATTTAATCTTTTTGCTGACCAAATTACTTGAGAAGTTAGAGCACACGTAAAGAACATGATGTCAGAATTGAAGCAAAATTCTTCAACAACCTGCATTACACAGACGACAAAACCTTGCTTATTGAAAATGAAGAAGATCTGGAGCACTTGGCATAGAAGATGAAAACCACAGCCTGCAGTATACAAAGGATGCAACCTTCAAAAGCACAGCCTTCAATATACAAAAGATACAACTCAAAATCAAGAAAACAGAAAAGATTGAAATTGTCAACAGTTTCATTTTACTTGGATTTACACACAACATCTATGGTAGCAGCAGTCACCAAATCAAAAGATGGGTTACAGCGTTGGAAAAATCTCCCGTTAAGGATGTTTCCAAAGTTCTAAAGAGCAAAGGTGTCAGCTTAAAAATTGAGGTGCTCTTGAACCCAGCCGTGATCTTTCCAAATGCTTCTAGTGGATTAGAAAATTGGACAGTGAATAAAGAAGACTAAATAATAGGTGTCTTCAGATTATGATGCTGACAGAGAGTGCTGCCTATACCTTGGCCTGCCAAAAGAACAAATATACCTGTCTTGAAGGAAGTGTAACTAGTGTGCTCCTTAGAGGCAGGAATGGTGAAACATCTTCTCACCTGTTTTGGGATATTTTCAGGAAGAAGCAATCCTTGGAAAAAGTCATCATACTAGGAAAAGTGGAAGGTCACAAAAAGAAAAGAAGATTCTAAATGACACAATGGGCTTAATATGACAGACATTGTGAGAAAGGTACAGAATAGGAGGAAATTAAGATCTACTGTTCATAGGGTTGCTATGAGTCATAGCCAACTAGATGACACCTACCAATAACAACATAACAAGTTCAATAACTATTATGTGGTGACATTCAGTTTCAATAGGATAATTACCACTTTAAAACAATGTACTATAACCAGAAATATAAACATATCATTTTGTGCATTTCTCTAATAACACAATTATAGTTTAAAAACTCACCGTTTGAAAATCTCAAAAGACACTGATTTAAGTCATCAAAGCAAGCACCTGAGTCATGTATCCTTTTATCTGGACTTTCTGGTTTTATGTTGAAAAATGACTGAAAATTGTGCATAAAAAGAATTAGAGTTCAATAGAATAAAGCAAATTTCTATCAAGCATGGAAGAAAGCTGATGACATCACATCTCAAAACATCATCTAAAAGTCAAAATTGCTTTATTTGTCATTATCCTTCACCAGGGAGCATCAGCAACCGTAATGACATCTGGATTTCTTTCAAACCAGTGGATTTTGGACAGGGTTGAGAATTTTTCTTTGAATGGTTCACAGCCCCAATTAGAAACAAAATTAGCCACTATCCAGGGATGGATGATTCTTTTCACAGAAGACTTCTTCTGAATATATTTGAATTGCAAATGTCAAAGTCCCTAAAGAAAAAGAAGGCAAAATTAATAAATAAATAGTGCATGTTTTTCTAGGAGCAGCAGTAATTCATTATCAGGCAATTAGCCTTGTAATACACTCCAATTTCTCAGTTTAAAATATTTTGTTCAATATTGGATATATAAATATGATAAAGGTTGAAGACACAGTACAATACTCAAATGTTAACCATTTACAAACAATTTGTCTTTAATGACAGACAAGAGAGGGTCTAATTACACTCAGCATTTCAAGAAAAGCTGATGATTTGCCAAACAGCACTCCATTTGATTGCCTTTAAAGTGTGGTGCTGGGTTGTTAAAGTGAAAATAGGATTTTTGGCTCCAGGTAATTAACTTTCCCACTGTTCTTTCTTAGACTCTAATGAAGGTCCTTTGAAGTCTTCATTACCAATGAGTATTTGTCAAGGAAAAAAAATAAAAAAGCACAGTCCCACATCTTTCAAATAGCAGTTTCCTTTATCATCTGTCTATAAAATCTTTGAAATGACTAATGACGGCATAAAAGGTACAAAGGGCAAGATTCACTGACTAAAATAAGGCAAGTCATCAAGAGGCAGAGAGAGCATAGCTGAAGGAAAGGAAGTATTATTGAGCTGTAGAATGCGAGAGAGGGATTATTTG
This sequence comes from Elephantulus edwardii, assembly GCF_000299155.1. Classification (NCBI taxonomy): domain Eukaryota; kingdom Metazoa; phylum Chordata; class Mammalia; order Macroscelidea; family Macroscelididae; genus Elephantulus; species Elephantulus edwardii. The sequence continues at coordinate 1,258,388 of NW_006400164.1, forward strand.
AAATCCAGATCCTTTCAACAAAGGCTTACTCTTCAAAGCTTAGTGAAAAAGTATAAGGGAGTAGGGTGGGGTGTTTGGAATGAGGTTTGAAGAAGTATAAAAAGTCAAGTGCAAAAAAAATATTAAAGTGTATTTTAAAGTGCATGCATGATCTTGAAAAGAGTTCATTGTTGACTGTGAATGAGTTTAAATTTAGTGGCATCTGTCTTGAAAAAGGACTGAGGGAGAAATCAGTCCCAGAGCCAGTCTGTTCCATTTGTCACTAAGATCACTAGGTATATTTCCAGCACTTCTTTTCCTCCTAAGAGTCTTGCATTTATAGTAACTATTCTAAGGGAACTCAGAAGTGCAGCATTTCAGTAACCTTGTTAATATGTCAGAATCATGTGACATTGTAGCCTGCATTTCCTCAAGTCCTTTCCTTTATTAAGGGCGCATGAACAGACTTTGAATTACTGACTTGTCTTTGTCAAGTCTCCTTTACCCAGTTTGTACTGTGCTCTATTTGATATACATTTGCTGGTAACGAACACTCTTAATTCAGACACATGTGGGGATCTCATGTTCTTATAGATACCCCAGAATAATCATGAAAGAAGAGAACTAGCATTTGTGGAACACTCAGTTATATACTATATATCACTTTCTCACTTTAACTTCTCTGGATTTGTGGGATGGTAGGATAATCTTAATTCTCAGTCACCTCCTAGTTTCAATTCCAACTAGACAAACTTTGGCTATTTTATTATATAATCCAGGGATAATGCCAACATTATCCAATATAATTCAAAAAAATCCAAATATAATTCGAATTATTTTCATTTAAAAAAAAAACAAAACAACAAAACCCAAAAAATGTCAAATCTAAACTTGGGATGATACAAATATGTGCTTTTTTAATACCTCACTCTTTTACTGTCTTTCATACATTAAAATAAATTAAACTCAAACAAACACCATTACTTTTGAGTCCGTTTTCACTCTAGACCACTCTTCATGTGATAGTCATAGATAGAGTTTTCAATAACTGGTTTTACAGAAATCATTGACCAGGATTTTCTTCTGGGTGCACTTGGGTGGAGTCTTGGAAATTTTTTTTTAATAATTGAATGCATTAACCTTTTACAACCCTAGAGACTCCATTGTATATATATTATCCTCAAATAATGCCTCTTTAATATTTGCTTCTCTCCTTGTCATCTAAGCACTCTACAGACTCTATAACCTTTAATAAACCACCATTGATTTTATATAATCCTCTAGTCATCAATTAATATCTTCTTCCCTTCTAAAGCTCACACTTTAGAAAATTTTATTTCTTCAACATAGTAAAAAGTATTTATGAAAACTCAAGAGCCAACATTGTTCTTAATGGAGAGAGGTTAAAGGCATTCCCTTTAAGAA
>NW_006400164.1:1262372-1265031 GCF_000299155.1 Elephantulus edwardii
TAAAAAAAGAAAATTTTACACATTCATCATCGCTACTATTTTATCTACTAACCCCCAAAAAAATAAAACCCAAAAAACAAAAAAAGAAAATTTTACACATTCATCATCGCTACTATTTTATCTACTAACCCCCAAAAAAATAAAACCCAAAAAACAGAAGAAAAACGACCATGACAATAAATCCAAAGAGGATAAACTAGAGCTCAAACTCACTTTCTAACTCACAGCAGTTTCAGTTTGGTTTCAAAGGTTGTGCATCTAAACAAGGATAGACTTGTTGTTAACCCTCTCCAAGACAGGCCAATTTGTTTTCTTGGCAGTCCATGACTCTTCTCCAGCATCACAACTCAAAGCATCTATTCTTCTTCTGTAAACCTTAGTCATTGTCCTACTCTCTGAAATGTAACATGTAATTGAGAAGACCATGGCCTGAATTACATGCACTTTTTTATCTAAGTTGACATTGTTGCTCTTCAGCAGTCTGGAGAGGTCCATGACAGCAGATTTTCCCAATGTAATTAGACTTTTGATTTCCTCACTGCTGGTATTAAGAGGGTTTATTATGGATCCAAGCAAGCTGTAATTGCTAACTAACTCAATCTCTTCTCCATCCAATACGGTGCTGCAATTGGCCCAGTGGTGAAAATCTTTGTTTTCTTGATGTTGAGCTTCAACCCATATTAAAGGCTGCAGTTCTTAATCTTCTGCAGGAAACACATGAGGTTCTCCTCAGTTTCAGCATAACACAGGTTGCTGATTAGACTTCCTCTAATCCTGATGTCACACTTTTCCTCATAAAGTCAAGTATCCCAGATGATCTGTTTCACATATAGATTGAAAAAGTGGGCAAATAGGTTCTCGTGGCCTAGTGATAAGAAACTGCTCTGAAATCTCGAAGGAACAAGGTACAAGGACACCAGCCACTTCATGGGAGAATGATGGGCAATCTCCTCCAGTGCTATTACCTGCCTCTGAAAATCTGCTTGAGGGTCAGCTATGGATGAGCTCTGACTCTGTGGTACACAACAACAGCAGTGGAGATAGGATGCATTCTTGGATCAGTCAGCTAAAATTTAGTTCACATGTATCATATCTGCAAACCATAGAGACTACATTTTTAAGATACATCAAGAATTTAGCCATTTTCTTACCCTCTTGTCTCCTAACACTTTAGATCAAGGTATAATGATATCTCAGACCACTATAATATTGGTCTAGAGAATTGACACCATTGAGCTATGATGTTGGAAAAGAGTATTGACTATACCATGGATTGCTAAAAAAACAAACAGGTTCAACCTAGAGAGAGTTAAACCAGGCTGCTCCTTGGAGGCATGGATTCTGAAGCTTTGTCTGACATACTCTGGACATTTTGCAAGAAGGGATCAGTCCTTGGAGAAGGACATCATGCTTGGGAGAGCGGAGGGACAGCGCAGGAGAGGAAGACCATCTATGAGATGGATTGATTCAGTTACTGGTGTAATCAGGGTGGATGTGTAAGAGACAGTGAAATTGGCACAGGATAGAGCAGGTTTTAGGGTTGTTGTACATAGGGTTGATATGAATCACAGGTGACTTGACAGCAAATAGCAACAGCAACAACAATCCTACGTCCTTATTAAGCCACTGATGTATTCCTCACACAGAAGCTAGAATATTTTTACATCCTCTATCAGATAGCCAACTGACTGGAAAAGATTGATATTTGTTCCCATTCCAAAGAAAGATGACCCAAAAGAGTGTGGAAAATATTGAACAATATCATTGATATCACCTGCAAGCAAGATTCTGCTGAAAATTATCCAAAAACTTTTGGAAGAATATGTCAACAGAGAACTGCCAGATGTGCAGGCTGGATTTAGAAGAGGTCATGGTACTAGGGATATTACAGCTAATGTTGGTTAGATGGATCTTGGCAGAAAGCAGAGAATACCAGAAGAATGTCTATCTGTGCTTCATTGACTATGCAAAGGCTTTTGACTGTGTGGATCACGACAAGCTATGGCTGATTCTGAGAAGAATGGGAATCCTAGAACATTTGATTGTGCTAATGTGCAACCTATACTTGGAGACTGCCTCAGGATAGAGCAAAGTTCAGAGCTATTGTTCATAGGATTGCTATGAGTCACAGTTGACTCAATGGCACATAACAACAACAACAACTGTCAAACATTCATTTAGATTGTCTCTTTAAAGACTACTCTTTCCCTGATCCAAACCATAGCATTATCAATTGCTTTCTATGCATCTGAAAATTGGATAATGGATACAGATGAGTAAAGCATTGTTCTCTTCGATTTACAGTGTTGGAGAAGAGACTTCCAAAAGAACAAACAAGTTTGTCTTAGGGGAAGTACTCCTTAGAAGCAAAGATAGAGGATAAACTTCATTTCACATATTTTATGTGTGTCTTCATGCAAAGTCAGTTCTCGGAAAAAGACAACACGCTGGGAAAGATGGAAGGTCTGATAGTGGAAGATTCTCAGATTGACTAAAACGAGTGTAACAATGGTTTCAAGCATGTTAGAGATTGTAAGAAAAGTGCAGGACAGGACACGGGTCAGATCTGCTGTTCGTAGGGTCATTATGAGAGGTAGTCAAAACCTAATGACAGCACCTAACAACAGCATGTTGTTGTTGTTGTTACGTGCTGTCAAGT
>NW_006400164.1:1265504-1281229 GCF_000299155.1 Elephantulus edwardii
CAATACGTTTTTTTCATTCCCTGGCTGCTGGTGCCAAGAGTGTTGGTTGTGAAGCCAAGCAAACTAAAGTTGTAAACAATCTCAATCTCTTCACCATCCATCCTGATGCTGCCAATTTTTCCAGTGGTGAGAATCTTTGTCTTCTTGACATTGAGCTTCAATCAATACTGAAGGCTGCAGTCCTTGACCCTCTGCAGCAAGCATTACTATACTATAATGTGATGACAGATGTAATTAGAACATTCTTTCTTACAAAACTCCCTTTGTCTTTCATAGATCTATGCAACTTTGCTTTTTATATTTCTACCTCAAATTCTACAGCTGGAGTTTCTATTCTTTTCCATTTTTTTCTCTCTTTTGTACACAGATGAGAGGTTTTAGAGGCATACTCATTTACTGAAAATAAAAACTGAAGTGTAACTGAAATCCTTAGAAAAGCAAACTATGTCTATCACACATCATTACCTTTTACATTGTTTGTGATTACTGGGCTTGAACTTAACAAAAGACTTTGTTAAAAACCAAGGGCAGGATCCCACCTTTTTGAAAGAATCTATTAAACAAAACCAAACCCAACCTATGAGATTTAAGGAATAAAAAAGAAAGAGAGAGAGAGAGAGAGAGAATAAAGAATGAAAGAAAAATTGTATTCCATTTTAGCGTGCTAAAATAAAGCACCAGCACCATCTATCAGGAGATTTCAAAACATGGCAGCAGCACAAGGACTTAATTCAAAGAGGAAGGAAGTTGATTTAAGTAAAATTGTTAGCATGCCTCATGGCCTTTAATTAATCCATTATTATTCAGGCTAATTCCAAAAAATGTAAAACTTATATTTCTGTTAATACAATATATATATATATGTAATGGTGTGTGCTGTCTATGATCATTATTGCTATTGTTATGTGCCATTCATGTATTTTGAACACATAGCAACCCCATGCACAACAGAAGAAAACACTGCCAATCCTGAACTGTCTGCACAATCACTGCTATTCTGGAGTCTATTGTTGCAACCACTGTGTTATCTATACACAGACATGTATGTACCTTTACATCATAAAAATAAAATTAATTCATAGAAAACCTGATGGACATACAAGTATATACACTTTGTACACAATGAAGTCAGGTTAAAGTGAGACTAAAAATAACACATCATAAAGGCTTTTTTTCAGATGTCAAATGTGAGCTCTCAGTCTTTCATCTGCAACAAAGGAAATATGAAAAAAAAGAAATATGACTCTTATAAGATTCACAGTGGTCCATGATTTATAAACCTATTCAACTGAAATATTATCTTTATTGTAGAGAGAAAATAAATGCACGTAGAGGCTATGACAAATCAGAGTTGTGCTCTGAGTGTATCATTCCATATATCCAGTGAGTCTCTAATATTATTGCTAAAAATACAAAAGCAGTGACAAAGAAGTTAATATAAAATTATTTGAGATTAGGCAAGGGTATGCTGACGTTGTTACATGCTCTTTAGATATTGTGGTTTTAGTTATTATTTGAATCCTTGGCAGGAAATCAAATGTTCCAAAAGTGAATATGCATAACCATACAAAAATTATTTTATTTGTAATCTAGAGCAAAAATAGAGAAACAGGTGGGTCTCCTTTTAGAAGGGATACTTTCAATATTATTGGTTACCAACTTCTTCCCTTTACAAGTATCACCCCTGAATTTGCTATTTATACCTAGCCAATGAAAACAGCACAACAGAACATGAGTGACCACATGAAAGTGATGCTTGTGGAAAACTTGTCCCTTACACTATTGTGAAGAGAAAATAGTCCCTTACTTTATTGTGGTCCTTGTCAGCATAATGAATATATACTTCTAAATGACAGAAATCAGTCAAAACTCCTATTTCTATTTATCTATGACCTTCCTCACATAATAACTATTCTATCAGAAAATGAGATAGAGGTGCAAATTATAATTACAACTCATTCTTGCTGTATGTATTGTAGAAACTCGTTCTGACCAGCAGACTTAGTTTAAAAAGAGAAAGGTGGATCTTCAAAGAAGCATAGTCCATTTGATTTCCGCTTAGAATTTGCATTTCCTTCCCAGATATGCTGAATCAGAATTTACATTTCTACTAGTATACATAAGAGTCTAGATATAAGATCTATAAGAATCACCTGGGGAATGAGCTGATTGGAAGCCTTGGGCAAAGTGAAAACAGTCTTTATTGCCTTGCTTTGGTTGTATATTAAAAGTGAAGTGTTTTATTCAGCAATTTTCTGCTTAGTTGTGACACAATGGGCTTCATGATGGGTGATGGACAGGTGGATGATTGAGTTGTTTTTGAGATAAGAACTGCTTAGCCAAAGAGTTATGGTACAAAGCAGCCAATAAAAACCATTATTCATCTACACAGAATAATGGACAGTGATGACAGAGCTATAAACACAGCAGGAAACATTTTTTAGCTCACATTCTTGTCATAGGGATGCACTTTCCTCTACATTAGCAAGGATTGGGTCAACACCTGAAATGATGAACTTTAAATTGCAAATTCAAGATCTCCTTGCACAAAAGAAAAATGCTGGATCATATTCTGCCTCAAGTTTTTTGTAACACAGGTAATTGTGTATTTGACAGAGAGCACATGAAGAAGGACAAAACAGCGGATGAAAGAATAAAAATATTATGACATATTTTAGACTTATAATTCTGGTTCACTAATTGACAGCAAAATAACCTTTTCAAAATGACAGTCAAACCTCACTATTCTGTTAGTCCTATCTATAGACAAATTTCTGAGTGAGCTGGTTTTATTCTTAACCTCTTATTTTTATTTTGTTTCCATTGTAGTATTTTCAAACTATATTTCAAGACATGAGGAAATTATTGAAAATACAATAGAAATCCTAGCTTGAATCCAAGGTATTATTTTTTAACTTAACAGGAAATTTTTCCCAACCAAAAATTTTATGACATATAACTTGAAAACTCCAAACAACCAAATTTACTGACATCCAGCTGATACCAACTCAATGAAGCCACCCAGGTTTCCAGGACTAAATCTTTGCAGTGGAGACTACTAGTTTCTTTTCCTTGCAACAGTTGTTATATTGAAATGTCAAACTTTTGCTTAGAAGTCTGACAGGTTACACTACAGGGCTGTGGAATATCATTCTCCTTCAGAGCTACCAATGGCATTCAAACACAGATGTGTGGTCTTTGAGGCAGAAGCACAAGCGGCTAGGCTAACTTCTCCAGATCTCTCTTTAACTATACTTTCACAGAACCTTTACTTTTCCAATCATGCTATAATAGGGGTCAGCTGTGAGTTGGTTCCTATGTGATGGTATATAATAAGCCCTTATTATTTAGACAAAAAGATTGAGGAGAATAGAACATTATATAGCTAGGTAGAATGTCCTGTTGATAAAATGTCAAAAATTTGGACCACTAAGAATGCAAGCAGATGACAGAGCAATACATGAAGACATATTTTTTTATTTGATGCCTCTTCAACTGTTGTTGTTATTAAGTGCTGTCAAGTTGAATAAAATTCATAGCCACACTATGAATAATAAATTTAAACTCTGACCTATCCTGAATCACCTTTATCATCTTTGCCACATTTGAGTCCATTGCTGCAGGCACTTAATCAATCCATTTGGTTGAGGGTTTCCTCTCCTTCTCTGATCCTCAGCCTTTCCAAACGTAGTATTCCTTTCTAAGGAATCACTTCTTATACTAAAATGCCCAAAATATGTGAGATGAAGCTCCACTCTCTTTGCCTCCAAGGAACAATCTGGTTGTACTTTCTCTAAAATATAATGGTTCTTTTGGAAGTCCATGGGATGTTCACCACTCTTCTCCAACACTACAACTCAAATGCATTGATTCTTTTTAGGTCATTCTTATTCATTGTCTAGTTCTTAGATAAATAGCAGGTGATTAGAAGGACTGTGGCTTGAATGCGTACACCTTAATCTTTAAACTGACATCATTATTCTTGAGGACTTTGGAGATAGCCCTGACAGCCGACTTTCCCTACTCAAATATATTTAAAAATGTGTTGGCATTCAGCGCATGTATAGCCATTCACTTCTTCAAACATCACTCACTGCCCCCAAGTCTGAATAGATTAATACCGGAGCCTTCGTTATGTTTCCAAGGACATCAATTGCATGGGAGGAAACATCAAACTTTATTTTTTCTTTTCTTCTTTTGCAATTGCTGGTGGATTCAAACTCCCAGAGAGGATCAGCTTTTAGGTTAGCAGTGCTGCAGACTAGAATATCAAAGCTCCTGCTTATGTAGTTATTGTTCAGTGCTGCTGAGTCAGCTACAACTCCTAATGACCTTATGAGCAATGGATCTATCCTGTGACCATCGTCATCATCCCTGATATACTCACTCCCATTATTACAGCCACTGTGTCAAATCGTTTTGCTTGAGGGTCTTCATCTCCTTTGCTGACTCTCCCCTTTCTAAGAATGATGTAGTAGGGGGAGGAATTTCTTTTCTCTTTATCTTTAATTTAAAAGCAAGCTCATTTATTAGTTCTTTCTGACCATCTCCTTTATATCTGGTGCTCTGAAAATAGTTTAGAAGCCATCTTTCACTTCTCTTTAGTGCTTGTTCCTCTTAGCACTCCTGCAATTTTGCAGAACTTCTTGGGCAGCACATTAAACCTCTCAAAGTTTAGATAGCAGAGAGAAGAAAATTACCTACAACAAATGGCGCCATGCCATGTATTGTCTTCAGATTACAGTGACCAGTGGTTTTCATCTAAGCAGGGTATCTGGCCTTGCAAAAAGAGCCCTCAGAAATAGAGCTGTGTTAGCAAAAAGCTGCTATTGTTGCTGCATCATTATATCATTTGGTTTAGTGTTATCATTTCCAGCCCAGGATTCCATTCATTTCACAGAGAGTAAATTGTATAGTTATACCAGAAAGGGTGTTTTTGTGTGTCTCATTTTTCTTATTTTTTGCCATGATGTTTATGTAGCAAATATACATCTCACTGAGCCTTACTTTCTCAGATTTTCCAGGAAAGCAGTGATTCATGGTGCCTTCTCTCCTTTTGCTGGTATTGTTAGATGATATCCGGTTGACCTTCAACTCACATCAATCACCTGCAAACAAGAATGAAATTCTTCCTGGTTCTGTGCCATCCCTTGATCAGTTGTGGATGGACAATTATGATCCATCTGCTAATAGGAACCAGTCCATCTGAGTTTAGAATTTCTGTTGAAACCTGCTCAACATTGTGTCATAAAGGTTTAAGGATAGAAACCACTGTACAATGTTCTCCAACTAATTGCACTGACTTTGTATCCATGCCTATTACTACAACTGTGTAGAATAGAATAAAACTGTCCCATAGAATGTCCAAGTCTTTAATCTTTATGAGAGGAGTCTGTTGTTGATTGCTGTCGAGTCGAGTACAACTTATAGTGTCTCCAGAAACAAGGCCTGAACCTTTTCTATAACTGTTTTCATTTATCAAAGTTCATAAAGTGTACAGTGGCATGTTGTTTAGGAAGTGAATGCCACTCCTGTTTGGTTTTTTTTTTTTTCGCAGTCCATGGTATATCCAATACTCTTCTCCAACATGACAGCTAAAAGGCATCAATTCTCCTTCTATCCTCCCTAGTGATTATCCAACTCTCTGATGCATAACAAGTGATTGTAAAGACCATGGACTGTATGAGAGGACAGTACACATTCTTTTTTTCTTCTGGAGTGGCTTTTGGTGGTGGTGGTGGTGGTGTGTCCCATCAAGTTGGAACTGACTCATAGCTGACGTTCAAGCAGATTTTCAGAGGCAGTAAAATGCATGAGAGGAGATTCCATTGTGGGCTCAAGTATGACTTTTAAGTTAACAGTTGAACACTTAACTATTGTACTAGTTGTTGTTGTATGTGCCATCGAGTCACCTGCGACTGCTAGAGATCCTATGTACAACAGACCTAAACACTGCTCTATCCTGTGCCAATCTTACTGCCTCTGACACACTCACCCTTATTATTCCAGTCACTGAAACAATCCACCTCGTAGAGGGCCTTCCTCTCCTGCGCTGTCCCTCCACCCTCCCAAGCATGACATCGCTCTCCGAGGACTGGTCCCTCCTTGCAACATGTCCAAAGTATGTCAGATGAAGGCCCAGAATCCTTGCTTCCACGGAGCAGCCTATTTAACTCTCTCTAAGTTGAACCTGTTTTGTTTTGGTTTCTTTTGGAAGTCCATGGTATATCCAATACTCTTCTCCAACGCGACAGCAAAAAGGCATCAATTCTCCTTCTATACTCCCTAGTGATTATCCAACTCTCAGAAACATAGCACGTGATTGTAAAGACCATGGACTGTATCACACTCACCTTAGTCTCCAGAGTGACATCATTGCTCTTCAGAACTTTTGAGAGGTCCCTAAAAACAGACTTTCCCATCACGTCTTTTAATTTCCTGGCTGCTGGTGCCAAGAGTGTTGTCTGTGGAGCCAAGCAAACTAAAGCTGTGAACAATCTCAATTTCTTCACCATCCATCATGATGCTGCTCAATGGCCTAGTGGTGAGAAATCTTTTTCTCCTTGATATTGAGCCTCAATCCATATTGAAGGCTTCAGTCTTTGACTTTCTGCAGCAAGCGCTGAGGTCCTCCTCAGTTCAGCAAGCAAGGTTGTGTCATCTACATAACACAGACTGTTGATAGATATTCCAATACTGATGCTGCACTTCTCGTCATAGAGCCCAGCCTCCTGGATAATCTGTTCTGCATATAGATTGAAAAGGTATGGAGATAGTACACATCCTGGCATATACTCTTCCCAATTTTGAACCATGCAGTGTTTCCTTGCTCTATTTTGACGACTGCCTCCTGGCCCAAGTATGGGTTTCATATTAGCGTGATCAAGTGTTCTGGGATTCCCATTCTTCTCAGAATCAGGGTTCCTTATATAACATTAAGTGATTCCAACCCTAATTTTACTTTCTTATTTCCATTAACTATTTTTTTCCCAAGCCTTTTTCATCTTCCTTTACTCTCTTCTCCATGTAAGGGAAGATTGCTGGTTTGACTGTTGAGATAAGTAGGTTTGGCACCAATTATTCATGCTCTTCACAATAGACCATTACCTTGGGTCCTCAGTCTTTTTGTTCCACTTACCCAGAGCTTAGTAGATCCGAGACTGTGATTCTCTTTAGAAATAAACCTGTGCAACAATCTTCCATACCCTATCTTCCCAAAAGATGTTTTCCAAGAATTGAACTCAATTGGTAGGTATTACAACATCTGTTTCAGTCATGAACACTCGCAAGTTCCTGAGTCCATTTTCCAATTTTCTCACAACTTAAAATGGATATAAGATGGATATGTAAGAAGGGAGATTTAAATCAAAACAACTATGAGATATCATCTCACCCCAGTAATAACAGCAAAATTTAACAGAACCACAAGCAACAAATGCTGGCAAGGCTGTGGAGAAACTGGAACTGTGAAAGTATAAAATAATGCAACCACTATTGAAGGCAGTATGGTGCTTTCTCAAAAAGTTGCAAATACAAATACCACTTGACCCAGCAATTCTACTGCTTGAAATAAACCCCAAAGAAACCATAACCACCACCCAGACAGATATATGCACACTCATGTTTATTGCAGATTTGTTCGCAATAGCAAAGTGTTGGAAACAACCTAAGTGCTATCAACAAACAAATGGATAGAAAAGCTCTGGTATATTTACACAATGGACTATTACACTACATTGAAAAACAAGGAACTTATGAAATGTTATTTAAAATTGATGAGCCTGGAGGACATTATGCTGACTGAAATATCTCAGTCACAACATGACAAATACTGCATAATGCCACTGTTGTAAAACAGGTCTGACATCAGAGTTGGAGGGAGACTGAGAAAGATGGGATAAATAATGTATACTGCATTGAAACAGACGAGAGAGAGAGAGAACTGTTTCAATGATATATGATTAGGTATTATTGTCATGATAGGAGTCCAGAACAAAGGCTGCATAATGGAGTGGACTTGGGGAGGGAGGATTGTATAACAATGAAATATTTTTTCTTTTACTTTTTAAAGAGAAGAGCAGACTGGGGGGAGGAGGGGGCAGGGAGAAAAGTGCAACAATGTATGAATGAATGGAAATCCAAAATCTCTGTAAATTTTCATAAAAAGTAATAATAACATGATTTTTTAGAAAAGAAAGCATTAGGCTGAGTGAAACAAATCAAAGATAAAAGGGCAAATGTTTTCTGATTCCACTTACAAAGAATAACTGTATCAGACTTATGCAGAGACCAAAGTTTCCAGGGGCAGGCAGGAGGAGAAAATTAATGAGGTATTGTTTATAGGATATTTGGTTTCTTTTATGGATGGGAACAAAATGTTTTAAACAGTTGGTCATTGTTTCATAATTAGGTGAATATACCCATGCCACTGAATTGTACAACAAAATTCTTGAAATGGCAAATGCTTTGTTATGTTTCACCACAAGATAATAAAACTTTTAAAGAAGAAGGAGGAGGAGAGGAGGAGGAGCAGGAGGAGGAGGAGAAGGAGGACTATATGATATAATGGTTCTACTCAAGTCCTTAACTCTGAGTTCTACCACATTCACCTAGAGAGCACATAGGGCCTCAGAGGAGGAGACCAGGGCAGCTGAAAAGATAAACTGTAGAAGGTATTTGTTAGCTGACTGAAAATATTTGCAAGAAAGAGAGAGCTACCTCTTAGAAAGTCACAAATACTTATTTGAAATTCCATACCCCTTGAGGGATGTACATTTGAAACACTAAAATGGATTCATCATTATGTTTGGAATCTCAGGGTAGTAAAATCTGAGAAGAAATTTAGATTACTTAAATAAAAATAGTTGTTACATGTAGTTTATATACCCCAAACCAATTCTTTTTAGTTTATTCCATTTGATTTTAATATGTCTCTGATGGTGCAGGATAGAGGAAGGTTCAGATCTGCTGCTCATTGAATTATTATAGACAATTATAGACAAGTGGATTGTACCTAACAGCAACAGCAAGTGAGATAGATAGAATAAAGTGGTAGGAGCAAGGATAATGTGAGAACAGCTGAATCTGACCACTATTCACACTATAAAGGGGAACTGTCTCTATCAACAACATCCTTAGTACCAAACAAATGTTTACAAGGTCAGACATGGACCCCCATGATCTTGCACCTTTTTCTGTTAAATCATTGGATCTGGTTTTCATTGCAAATTAAATCACAGACCTGATTGCGGTTTATTAAGGCAATAGGTTGTGGTGAAGGAGGGAAATGATATCACACAGTGTAAGTCCAAGTTTTAGCAGACAGCAGTTCCAAACAAAATTAACAGCAAGGCATAATTCCTCAGTTAGTTCAGACAGCTTCTTATGAAACAAGTTTAAGGCTAGGCTCAGATCAACAACACATATGTAAGAAGCCTCTGGTTTCCTAAAAAATACAGCAACCTTTATCTCAAAGAAGTCACAAGTCAATTCTTCCTTCAATTATCCAGCAAGCAGGACCTTTAAGTCTGGCTTCATCTCTAGAGCTCTTGGTTCCATCTCCAGAGCTCTGTCCAGCTACAACTTGCTATTATAGTCTAGCCAGCACTTGTGCTCTCTTGCGCTCACGCTCGCTGGTTCTCTCTCTCTCTCTCTCCCTCTCTCTTATGCTGGCCCCACAGCTGTTGATTGTGTAGAAGACACTGGTCAACGGTGAACCCTATGTGTGCAGTGAAGACACTTGAAGACCATGCCTCTAAAGGAGCCTAAGGTAATGACCAGAGAAGTCATTTTCAAAGTCTTACCACCACAAGTAATTTTATATTTAAGTAATGAGGCTTTGAAAACTAAAATTCATCAACATATTACAGAATTAGAGACTATTAAAATTAAATACATGGCTTCTAATATCTAGACTAATTTAGATAAACAGAACTTAGAATTCCTCAAGTCAATAAGTAATTTCTTTCTTACAGAAATGTTTATGCATATTTTTTGGAGAAAACAAAGTTATTTAGGTATACTGGATAAAAAGCGACAGAATCCTTTGGCATCATGACTCATTTTAAAAGACTCATTCTAAAATGGTCTCTGACTATACTTCTTATTCACACCTTCTGTGATCTACTTCCTTTATGAGCAAGATGTGTGAATTGTCTCTAGGCAACAGAACACAGTAAAAGTATTGGGACATTGCTTCCATTATTATATTACATAGAGTTGTAACTTCAGTATTCTGGAAGACTCTGATTATAATTCTCTCTCACTGGCTTTCTTAAACTACCACAGGAAAATCCAAAAATTTTAAGGCACTGAGAATGCCTGCCAGGCAACAGTCAACAAAGAATTGAAGCATGCCAACATCTACACAGACTTGCAATTGAATCCTTTCCCAGTTAAACCCTAAAGGGGATTCCCTCCCTGGCATCACCTTGATCATAACTTTGTGAGATCCTAAAGGAGAAATTCCAGCTAAGATATTTCCTGACTCCTGAAGAACAGGAACAGTTAGAAGATAAACTTGCTATTGTGAAGCACTAAAATTCTCCTTGGAGGCAAGGATTCTGAAGCTTTGTCTGACATACTTTGGACATTTTCCAAGAAGGGAGCAGTCCTTGGAGAGAGACTTTATGCTTGGGAGGGTGGAGGGACTGTGCAGGAGGGGAAGACCCTTGATGAGATGGATTAATTCAGTGATTGGTGTAATGGGGGGAGGTGTGTCGGAGACGGTGAGATTGGCACAGGATAGGGCAGAGTTTAGGGCTGTTGTACATCGGGTCACTATGAGTTGCAGGCAACTTGACGGCACATAACAGCAACAACAACAAGAAGTTTATGGTAATGTGTTTGGAATTGTATTTTGCAGCAGTGAAGAAAAGTAATTTATTAATATCCTTTTGAGTAAAAAAAAAATGAAAACACAGGAATTTTCCTGTAGTCAAGTTACGAACAGGCCTAACAATTA
Organism: Elephantulus edwardii; assembly: GCF_000299155.1. NCBI lineage: Eukaryota > Metazoa > Chordata > Mammalia > Macroscelidea > Macroscelididae > Elephantulus > Elephantulus edwardii. The sequence continues at coordinate 1,276,468 of NW_006400164.1, forward strand.
TATTCATTCTCATAATCCTATTTTATATACTTCCTTAACTTGTTGTGATGAAAAATATAGCAACTACTATGACCTGTAGTTATTAGCTCCAGACATAGTCATCTTACGTTATCACTTACTTCCTAGTGGGAATTTAATGCTCAGTTGTCTACCACCAGGTACTGCACAGCTGAAACATTTATTATGGGGTGTTTAAGAATAGTTCTGTACTAACAAGTTCTTGTGACATAAACATTAATAGAAAGCATAACTCAGTCTCAAGGTATCATATGGAACATTTATCCTGAATTGCTTTACTAAGGCCTGGAAACAGGTGATCAAAATTCTCCTCTGATGATACATGCAGCTCAGGATGAGTATGACAGAAGAAAGTAGAGGAAGGGTGGGGGGAGATATCAACCTCTTTATACTGCTCCCACCTAGATTTTCATTTAAGGACTTTATTTTATTATTGTACTTTTTATTCTTTTTCTCCGCCATGCAAGTATTGAGAATGAGGAAGAAAATGGTTTAATAATTTTCTGAGAAATCAGCTAAATTCTAATGTTGTTTGATCACATCTAGTTGCAAAAATGTCAAGTGCATTTCCATTTAGAGTGCTTGCTTAAACAGCCGTGCAAATGGGGAACACCCGAAAATCAGCATATATCATGAAAGAGTTTCGAATTTTTTTTCTCAGAATACACTTGCATTAATCCACTCTCTTACTCTTGAAAATAATTCATTTTTTCCAGCACATCATTCTTTAAATGAGAGTGATCCATCATTGCGGGAGATTCACCAGTGAGACACATTAATAAAGGCAGACAGACACAGTCATGTTTTCTCTGGGAAGGTTTGCTTCTTATCAGAATAATGTTTGGTAGCTTATACCAAAACTCAGCCCATATATTTCTGCAACTTGTATTTTCTTTGTTAGGACATTTACTTATATTTTAAATAATTGGTTATAATTCTCTTTCTCCTCATAATTAAGGAATTATTCATCTCAAAATATTCCATATAGTAGAAAGGGATGCAATTTTTATTTTTCCTCTGAAAACTGAGAAATTCATACACACTTTAGATATTATACCATATATTCTATTCTCTTATTAGTTCAGAATTCCAGTGTAATTATCACACACATATATACACATTCATGTAGCCACTTTTAATAAATTAGCAGGCTTCAGATATGTGGGATATTTAGAAAAAAAATTTCAAATGCCTATTATTTTGTGTATTTGCTTGTAGTAAATCATAATATTTTCTTACTAAGGAAAATTGTTTATGTAAATTTCAGCATTGAGTTAAAGACAATATAAATGATGCTACACTGAAGGAAATGATATGACAATGTATCCTCGATTTTCTTGTGAACAATGAAAGAATAGTTTGTTGTTATATGACATCTAGTCACTTTTGACTTATAGTGGCCAATGGACAATAGCTCTGAATCCTGTTCTATCTTGAGCGAATCTCACTGTCTCTGACACAACTTCCCTTATTATCCCAGACCTTCTGTCAATTCATCTCATGCAGGGTCTTCTCTCCTTTGTTGTCAATCTACCTTTCCAAGCATGATGTCTCTCCGTAAGAACTGTTCCCACCTGGCCACATACCCAAAGCATGTGAGACAGAGCATCAAAATCCTGACTTCCAAGGAGTAACTCAGTTTCACCCTCTCAAGGATAAACATGTTTATTCTCTTCACAGCCCATGGTTATGTTTAACTCTCTTTTTGAGCACCACAATTCAAAGGTATCAATTATTTTGTCATGCTTATTCATTTTCCAGCTCTCTGATGCATAGCAAGTCATTGCAAAGACCATTGCCTGGATCAAGTGCACCTTAGTCTTTAGACTAGTATCTTTGCTCTTCTGCACTCTAAATATGACTCTAACAGCAGACTTTCATAATCCAATTTGTCTTTTGATTTCTTGGCTGCTGGTTCTAAGAGTGTTAACAAGCTAAAATTGTTAACAAACTTAATCTCGTCATCAGTCATGGTGCTGCCAAATCTTCCAATGAGGAAAATCTTTGTTTTCTTGATAGTGAACTTAAATTCCTATTGAAGGTTGTCATCCTTGACTTTCTGCAGTGGATGCTTCAGGTCCTTCTCAGTTTCAGTGAGCAAAGATGTGTCATCTGCATAACACAAGTTGGTGATGAGTCTTCCTCCAATTCTGATACCACATTCCTTCTCATAAAGACCAGCCTCCCTAATGATCTGTTTTGCATATAGTTTGAGGAGGTATAAAGAAAAGATGCATCCCTGACACACACCTTTCCTAATTTTTAACTATACAGTGTTTCTGTGCTCTGTTCTGATGACTGCCTCCTGGCTCAAGTAGAGGTTTCACATGAGCACAACCAGGTATTCTGCAATTCCCATTCTTCTCAAGGTTAGCCACAATTTGTTGTGATCCATATAATCAAATGTCTTTGTGTAGTCAATGAAACACAAACATACATTCTTCTGGTACTCTCTGCTCTCAGCCAGAATCCATCTGAACCTCATCTGACTTGGGTTAGTGTGATTTTAGAATGAAAGTTGTGTTTTTCCCCCTATTTAGCCTGTGGTCACCCGCTACCTTAACTGCAAACATATGACATTTCAAATCAGCCTCAGCTTTGGGACTAGGATAAGTGAAAGAGCACTTCTCATACTGAGCAGCAAGACTTGAGGTGAGCAAGGCTTGTGGTAGCAAAATCCTGGTGAGTGTGACCCTGGTGGTGGAGGGACTGTGGCATTGCTGTAGACAAAGGGAGGCAAGGTGTGACCTGAAGCTTCTTGCATTTGTTTTGGACATAGTTGCATTTTTTGTTGTTCTTGCATTTGATTAAGGAAGGAAAGGCTGGTTTCTGAATTGAAATAAGAGCCTGGGCTAACTGAGGAGCTGTGCCTTGGAAATTTTAGGCTAAAACCTGGACTTATTTTGGGTAATATTGCAATATTCTTTGCCTCCTCTAGTCTCCAACTTCCTTACCCAATAAACTCCATTGTTGGTACCATAACTGTGAGTCTGTGAATCAGCAATGGATAAATGAACCTCTTGCTGCTGGCGGGGCTCAACAGGCACAAAGACTTGGCCATGGGCTCTTTATCTTTCAGAGCTTTCTGCTGTGGGACAATGAGGGACTGTGCTATTCTTACTCCCTCTGGCCCTTTCAGAGAGACACTCATGGCCTTGTTCTCCTATTTGTGTTTCTCCTATTTAGATAGTAAATTATTAAATATCTTAAAAGTACTGAAACTAAAGCTTTCTAAAAATTTCTTAAATTATAAACAATCAAATAGTCATTATTCAACCATTCTACATCTCTATATCTAGCTGAAATACAAGATAATATCAAAATAGGATAAATAATATGTATAATTTTACAGCAGATCACCTAGTGAGATGGTCTTCTTAGTAAATAGATTTCAAGGAAGTACAGACAATTGGTAAAGTAACTGCTGATTACTCACAATAACCTGATTATTAGATACATCTATGTGGTATTTGAAAAATAGTTTACAAAGTGTTTATCTCTCTGTAAAAGCTGTGCTGATTACATAATTGCAAAAAGTTGTCAATAGATGGGAAGGTGTTTTAAAGGGGAAATGAATTAACATAAGATTTGGATTTTAGAACACGAAGATTCACCTGAAGTGTATAAATAATAGTTGGGTTTAAAGAAACTTCAGTACATTCAAATCAACTAAGGAAGTTAGAAAGAAAACACTAGCAAAAAAAAAAAAAAGAATTGATTGGAGTTCCCAAAGGCAAACACTGAGTATGTAAAAGGGACCTGGTGTGAAACAAAGGAGATTGGGAATGGATACATTTGCAAGCTTTTTGTCTTTATTGTTCCCCCTTACATTTTCCTGAGATTGTTTGACTACAAATGCTATAGCAATCCCAACATATCAGAGTTCAAATTAGTAATATTAAATTTGTTGTTGTTTTTGTATGCCATTGAGTCAGAACCAACTCATAGCTGACCCTGTCACTTTTTCCCTGAGAGTTAATTGCACAGGAGAAGATTGTTCATATTTCACTGGTAGAGAAGCTGATGGATTCCAACCTTGTGCCTTTGGGATTGCAGCATAGTTTGCCACCACTAGGCCAGCACAGCTGTGTTGTAATACCAAAGGCAAGCAGTTTAAATCTACCAGTTGCTCCATGAGAGAAGGATGGTTAATCTCCTCATGTGCAATTTATTGCCTCTGAAAGCCTGCTGGAGCGTCAACTATGTGTCTATTCTCACCCCACAAGACACAACAACTCAAATTAGTATATAGAAAGTCATCTGAGAATATAATTTCAAGCAAACAAACTAGATAAGCTAAAAAATAATCAAATTGTATTTGCTTGCTGGTTTTAAAATCACTTTTTGGTAGTTAGTTAGAAGAAAATAAAGAGCAAGGATATTAATGTAAAGGCTAATATATGCCTGATTAAAGCTATAATATATTGGTCCCTTCCTATGCATCTGAAAGGTCAAAAGTGAAGAGAATTGAGACATTTGAATTGTGATGTTGACAAAGGATATTGAATATACAACATGGACTGTCAAAAGAACAAACAGATCAGTCTTGGAGAACATGCACCTTGGGAGGTCCTTAGAAGCAAGGATGGACCATTTTACACTCCCACCAACAGTGAATAAGGATTCCAGTCTCTCCACAACCTTGTCAGCATTTGTTGCTTGCTGTTCTGTTAAATTTTGCTAGTCTTACTGGAGTGAGATGATATCTCATGGTTGTCTTGATTTGCATCTCTCTCAGGGCTAG
>NW_006400164.1:1282074-1284144 GCF_000299155.1 Elephantulus edwardii
AAAAAAAGAAGAAGAAGAAGAAGCAAGGATGGCAAAACTTCACCTTGGACTTTGGCATGTTTTCAGGAGGGGTCAGTCCTTGGAGAAAAGACATCATGCTCAGAAATGCAGAGAATCAATGAAAAAGAATACAGTCCTGAACATGATGGATTGATACAATGAATGTAACTGTGAGTATGAGCATGTCAGAGATAGAGAAAATGGAGGAAGATAGGACAAACTTCAGACCTGTTGTGGACAGAATCACTACGTGTTATATTTAACTTAATGCAGTCAGGGACCTTTCAAGATATTGAGGAGAAGTGATGTGAGTTTGAGGGCTAAGATGCATCTGATTCAGGTCATAGTCTTTTGGATTACTAGCTGTGCATTTGAGACCTGGGCAATGAATAAAGATGACAGAAAAAGAATTGACACTTTGAGCTGTGGTGTTGGAGAAGAACACTGAACAAACATCCCTTGGATGGACAAGAGAACGAACAGATATATCTTGGAGAGGGTGCAGCAGAAGTTTTCTTTGAAGGCAAGAATCAGGTGTCTTTGCCTCACATACTTTGGACATATTACTAGGAGGGACTGTTCCTTGAAAAAGGACCTGATTTTTGGAAGGCTGGAGGGTCTAGGAAGAAGAGGAAGACACTCAACTAGGTAGATTGATACAGTAATTGCTGCAACAGGCTCTTTTGGGTGTCAGAAAGTGTTAGGATGGTGTAGGATAGAACAGGGTTCAATTCCTTTATTCATAGGGTCTCTATGAATCGTGCTTGACTCATCAACATCAACAACAACAGCTACAAGGAAGAGAAGAGTGGGGAAAAAAATCTGTCATTGTGATCAAATGTGTTCTGATTCACAACTAATCTTCAAGCAGGTTTCCAAGGCTGTAAATTACATGAGATGAAAATGCCCATCTTCCTGCTGGTATGAATCATCAGAGAAGCATGGCCTTTGGTTTATCAGCACAACTCTCTAGGTCTACATCACCAGAGTTCACAGTTGTTGTTGTTGTTGTTGTTGTTGTTGTTGTTGTTGTTATGTACCATTGAGTGATCTGCAACCCACAGCGACCCTATATAACAGCTCTGAAACCTACCACCTGCCCTGTCCTGATCCAGTCTCACTAATTCTGACACACCAAGCCTCATTGTCCCAATTAATGTAACAATCCATCTTATCTGGGGTTTCCCTCTCCTGCACTGTCCCTCCACCCTTCTGAGTATGATGTCCTTCTCCAACAAGGACCTGTCTCTCCTGGCCACGTGCCCAAAATATATGAGATTGAGCTTCAGAATCCTAGTGTCCAAGGAGACTCAGTTTTATCCTCTCCAAGACAGACTTACTTATTTTCTTCGCAGTCCGTGGAGTGTTCAAGACTCTTTTCCAGCACCACAATTCAACGGCATCAATTCTTCTTCTGTCATCCTTAGTCATTGTCTATTTCTATCATGTATAGCAAGTAATTGCAAAGAGCATGGCTTGGACCAAGCACGCATTAGTCTTTAGTCTGACACAGAGGAAAGGGGGGAAAATCTGTAACTAGTTAATATTGTTGTGCTGTGTGCCTTCGAGTCAAAACTGACTCAACTCATAATCCAGTGGGTTTTGAGAGGTAGAAAATCACATTGGGATGAGATTGTCCATCTTTTTTCCCCACTAAGCAGCTAGTAGATTTGATCTGTATGCATTTGGTTAGGCAATGCAACTCGTTATCACTAAGCCACCAGAATCCCCTATGTAGGTGATAAAGACACATTAAGATGGGTTAAGGGAAAATAATAAGCAATAAAAGAACGATCAGCAAAATATCAGTAGGAAAAAGGAAGACACTGTGAAGTGCACAAAAGACAATGATATCCAGTGTAAACATTATTGCATGCATAATTCTGTTTTTACTATCAGTAATAAATAATAAGCATTAATCTAAAAGTATGTGTATAGGCAAATAGGCAAGATAATCATATTTAGCCAAATGAAAGGGATGTCACTAATAACCATACATAGGTCTGTCAAATGATAGTTATTGTTGTTGTTAGGTGCCAAAAAATTGCGTATGAGCTGTAGATCTGAATC
>NW_006400164.1:1284427-1285702 GCF_000299155.1 Elephantulus edwardii
TGTATGTATGTATGAGATATGAGTTTATTGTTCAAAATGAGGACTTTGTAACACTGGTGTAAAGCCGTGAGGCTGAAGGCTGAGGCACCTGCAAGCATATTTCAGAAGCTATCCTGACTATATTCTGCTACTAATATGAATTACAGCCTTTTGGCTTCCTCAATACCATTCTGTGCAGTCTCTGAGCTATCACATCAGATTTTTGACCCAGTAAAGCAGTAAGAAGGAAGCTTTCACGGCCTAGTAGCAAAAAGTTGTGCTGCAGTCCTGAAGGCATGTGGCTAGAGGCCATCAGCCATTCTGCAGTGGAAGTATGGGCAGTCTCATCCCATGCAATTAACTGCCTTTGAAAACCCACCAGAGGGTCAGCTGTGAGTGGTTACAACTCTCTGGTAAACAACAACAACAAAACAATAAGATAGGAACTGGGATGAATACAAAGAGGTGTGGAGGTGTGGGGAGACATGTCTGACCATATGGGAATTGTATTTTGTGTTGTTGATGTTGTTTCCAGGGACGGTTGCCCTTTGTGAAGTTGCTAAAAGTCAGATATGGCCATCCCTACATGGCCCTTGCCCTTTTTACACTATTAGCTATCTGATGATTTAGTAGTTGCCAACTCAAAGGCTCATGGTTTGAATCTGCTAGTTGCTCTCTGAGAGTAAGAAGAGCACTCTCTTCCCATACATTTCCTTTCCCTGAATACTCACTGGAGGTTCAGCTATGAGTAGGTCCAACTTGATGGTACACAGTGAGGGACTGCATTTTGTAACCAATATGTCATTTTAAAATATATATGTGCCTCTAGAGCAGTAAACTGAAAGCAGTGGGGAAAGGGAGAAAAGAGCCCCCACCCAAACATCAGCCAATCCTGTATCACCCTGTTTTCGTGGGCTTTCCTTTGAATCAGCCAATCCTGTAACACCCTGTTTTCGCACCCTTCCTTTGAACCAGCCAATCCTGTATCACCCTGTTTTTGCGGGCTTTCCCCTTTAAATAGGCAGGACAGCCCAGAATCGCCGCCGCGGCCATCTTCCCTGTTGTATGGGCACGGTTTGGAACGCGGCCCGGATTCAAATCTGAAATAAATTCCCTCTTGCCTTTGCATCGGTGTCGGCTCCTTGGTGACTTGGGGGGAACTGGATTTGGGGCATAACATCTGGGGGTTGTCCGGGATTCCCCCCACGACCCCAAGGACCCCTAACCGGAGGGACGAACTGCTGGCCAGACGGGTGAGTGTGTCTATCTGTGTTTTCATTCTGTACCAAACTGTTC
>NW_006400164.1:1289726-1290864 GCF_000299155.1 Elephantulus edwardii
TTAACCCCTTTTGAAATTATGTTTGGAAGACCCCCTCCTATTGTACCTAGCCTGCAAACCAAAATGATTAATGACCTAGATGATAATGATAATACACTTGTCCGTTCCCTTCATGCCCTGCATCAGACCCAGAGAGACATCTAGACCAGACTGAAAGCCTTATATGAATCTGGACCACCACCAGAACCTCACCAATACCAGCCAGGTGACTGGGTGTTCGTCAAGCGACATCGGCGAGGAAACCTAGAACTGCGCTGGAAGGGGCCTTATGTAGTAGTCCTCGTGACCCCTACTGCACTTAGAGTAGACGGCATTGCAACCTGGATCCACTACACTCACGTACGACCAGCTGACCTCTTTGCCCTTCAGGAAGAGTACCTTCCATCAAGATGGACAGCGTCAAAAGATCCAGCAAACCCACTGAAGCTCCGTATCCAAAAGACTTAATATTACTAATCCTTATTGTATGCATCATTGACTCTGCTAACTGTAGTCCCTGCCCTAGTGACTGCTGGACCCCATTAACCCCATACAGGGGGGACAGGTACTTTACTGTTTCAACCTATGTCCATGCCTCCTGCTACACTCATGCTGTAGAGTGCCAGTATCGAGAAAAAGGCTATTTCACAGCAACTGCAAAGCGGGGGAGTAGCCATACATCCAGATGCCCTAGTCAGCCAGGTAAAAAGTTTTGTTTTTCCCGACTTACCCACTATGGCATGTCAGACGGTGGAGGAGCTCAGGACAGAGTCAGGCAACAGATTCAAGAAGAAGTAAGGCAGAATCTGTTAACTCTAGGCAAAGAGTTAACCCCAGAATACAGGCCCAACCAGCTATTAAAACAAGTCCAACAAGCCCTTCGGCCTCTGGATTTCTCCCACCAGATTATTACAAGTCTAAATGACACCTATCAAGTTTTAAGTGCAGACCTAAATAATACCCCTTGCTGGATCTGCCTGCCTCTAAGACCAAAACCTTTTATTGCTTGGCCAGTCCCCCGGTCATGGATTGTAACTCAAAATCTCACTTCTAATTTGACCAGGGCTAAAAATTCAACCCTAGTAGTAGGTCCCTTAACAGATGAAATCATCCTTATGTCCAATAATGCCTCCTGTATAATTACTAACCACACCTTGTT
>NW_006400164.1:1291496-1312254 GCF_000299155.1 Elephantulus edwardii
AACAATCCAGTTGATGGTTATGCGGTCTCAATACCATTACCTAGCAACCGAAGAAGAAAGCGCTCATGATTGAGCTAGGGTGCAGAAGAAGGGGAGGGATGAGGGACTCCATTTTGTAACCAGTATGTCATTTTAAAATATATATGTGCCTCTAGAGCAGTAAACTGAAAGCGGTGGGGAAAGGGAGAAAAGAGCCCCCACCCAAACATCAGCCAATCCTGTATCACCCTGTTTTCGCGGGCTTTCCTTTGAATCAGCCAATCCTGTATCACCCTGTTTTCGCGGGCTTTCCTTTGAATCAGCCAATCCTGTAACACCCTGTTTTCGCGCCCTTCCTTTGAACCAGCCAATCCTGTATCACCCTGTTTTTGCGGGCTTTCCCCTTTAAATAGGCAGGACAGCCCAGAATCGCCGCCGCGGCCATCTTCCCTGTTGTATGGGCAAGGTTTGGAGCGCGGCCCGGATTCGAATCTGAAATAAATTCCCTCTTGCCCTTGCATAGGTGTCGGCTCCTTAGTGACTTGGGGGGAACTGGATTTGGGGCATAACAACAGCAACTATATCAAGCCAACTGGTAGTGAAATGAATTAAAAAAAAAAAAGAAAAAAGAAAAGAACTGAGTATACAAGTAACTAAAACCCAGAATATTATGAGTACACAGCTTATTTCCACTTGAGGGAGAGGTGAGGGGAAGAAGAATTTGTCACAGGAAGAATGAGTCACAGACTAAATTGATTCTTGCAATGTCTAACCTTCTCTTTCTTAGAACTCACCATAATGTAGTATATGGAAGCCTGCAGGTAGAGAAGGAAAACCTAGCAAGAAGCCTACTTAGCTGTGTGGGTCCTCTTCCAAAGGTAAAGAAAATATTCACTGAAATCTGCATCTCTGGAGACAGTGATGGGAGAAATTTATCAGAAGGACTTTGGGATTTGTAGCCTGCTTTACATCAGTATGCCAAAGATTGATGAAAGGACAAGAGAATAAAAAAAATTAAAAAATCCATCTGAGAAACGTTGGCTCTTGGTCAAATACACTACCATAGGCCTTGGAAGTCAAAGGGCAGAAAGAGATTTCCCAAGGATTAAAACAAGACAGCAAAGAGAGCTCCTAAAGGACTCAACAATCTGGAAGTTAGGTGTAAATGAAAAGTACATCACCAGACTCTTGCCAAGGATGCAATCCCAGTTTCAAGCCTCACTAGGGTCATTATGTCAAAGCATGCTAGCTTGGTTGTGAAGTGAATGTAACTAGAGTTGCAAAAAGTCTAGACAGAAATCAAATATAAATTGATTTAGCCTTCATTATTAATAACAAGAAAGATGCCTTTTTCTATGTGTAAAAAAAATCACTTTGGTCTCTGTTGTTGTCTTATACAAGATACCTATATATTTTTTTTAATGTGAGGAATAAAAAGATGATCAGGAACTCTGGGGAAAATAATGAATAGAAACAGAAAAATAATTATACCTAATGCTGCAATCTTCAGAATGGGCTTTAAATTAACTAGATGAAACATGATGTCTTAAGCTGAGTTCTTTGTTGTTACTGTATTTATTGTTATAAGTCATAAAGTACTATGCACAGTGACCCTATGAATAAGAACTCTAAACCTTGCCCTATTGTGTGCCATTTTCATCATCTGACATATGTGAGCTCATTCCTGCAGTCCCTGTGTCAACCCACCTAATTGAGGGTCTTCCTCTCTTTTGTTGACCCTCCACCTATCTAAACATTATGTCTGTTTCCAAGGAAGAACTCCTCTTAACCATATGCCCAAAGTATGTGAGACAAAAATTCTCATATACTTTGTTGTTCCATTTTATAAAAGTAATATATCAATATTACATATTAAATACAGAAATATGTAAAATACATGACAATATACTAGGAAAAAAGTTCCTTCTTATATTGCCCTAGAGGACATCACTGTTTAATAGGTGGCAATATTCATCCAAATAAGTGTATGCATATAAATTAAAATTGGATGTAGATATATGCACACATATAAAAACATTTTGTATACATGCAGTATGTGTCTATAATTATAAATAAACATACAGACATAAATATTATCCTATCATCTGATTTATTCATATCAATTTCTATGCAATGCAGCTGTTTCATAACGTATTATAGATAATAAAACACAGCATTTGTAATAGCTATATACAGAACATTTTTCTCAGTATTTGACATGAAATGAGCTCATTCTATCTCCACAATAACCAGTGTGTTAAGTGCAGTTATTATCCTTATTTGCATAGGCGAGAACTGAAATACTAAAAGGAGAGATAAATTTTCCAAGGTCGCCTTACAAATAAGTAGTGTAACATGATACTTCATCACCCTAAGCACTTGCATAGCACTCCAGTGTATAGATGCACCTTGATTTATTTAACTAAACTGTGTGGGTGAATTTTAACCTATTTATTCTACTGCAATCCAGGTAGCAATAAACCTTCTTGTAAACACTTACATGTATGTTTCCTGAAACGTTTCCTTGGGCTGCATTCCTATAAATGACTTATCAGTGCTCTCACTCACTTGCTCATGCACTCACTGCCAGGCAGTCCATTCTGACTCAGAACGACCCTCCAATGGGTTTCTGAGACTGTCCATCTTCTAGTAAGCTGCTGGTAGACTGTTGTCACAGGCTTTTGGTTGGTAGCAGAATACACTATGGACTGTTCTACAGAGCACCAGCGATCTTGGTAGCTATCTGTGTTCTTTCAGCTACTCATTGCCTTGGTGTTAGAACTGACACAGAGATGACCCTTCAGCAGATTACTGAGACTGTAAATTACACAAGAAATTTCTCCATCTTTCTCCTTCAGAGCCACCGGTGAGTCATGGCTTTTGAGTCAGCAGCACAACCTTTACAGACTATGCCACTAGAGCTCCTTCTGTGCTCTAGGAAGTGGTAAATAAATATACGGAGATATAGAAGGATAGAAATCTAGACATAAACATGAATATAGATAATATAGCATGCACCTGGGAATGCTTCTATATATTTGGATGGATGTCATATGTGTATGTGCATGTACTGCTAGAAGAACAAATGCATTTGCCTTGAAAGGAGGTACAGCCAGAGTGATCACTAGAGACAAAGATGGTAAAATTTTATCACACTTACTTTGGGCATATTGTCAGGAGGAACCAGTCCCTGAAGAAAGATATCATGATGGGAAAGGAGGGGGAAAAAAGAAGATCCTTAACAATAAAGATTGAAACAATAACTACCTCAAAAGACTTGAACACTACAGAGCATAAGATAGGACAATGTTCAGATGTGGTTTCTATGCAGTTTCTGTAAGTGAGTTTTGACTTGGCAGTACCTAATAACACTAACAATATAATAAAAAATACTACTTGTAGCCTTCCTCCAAAGTTTATTATATATATATATATATATATATATATATATATATGGAAATATATATCGTTTTATAATAAATATAAGTTATGCTTGCTATAGGACATTGTCTTCGCAATTACTTGCTATGAATCTGTAAGCTGCACAATGACTAAGGATGATAGAAGGAGAATTGATGCCTTTGAATTGTGATGATGGAGAAGAGTATTTGCTATACCCTTGGGGTGCTAGGAGAATAAACAGGTTCATCCTAGAGAGTGTGAAACCAGGATGCTTCTAGGACACAAGGATTCTGAAGCTTCGTCTGATATACTTTGGGCATGTTGCAAGGAGGGTCCAGTCCTTGGAGAAGGATGTCATGCTTGAGGAGGTGGAGGGACAGCACAAGACAGCAAGACTCTGGATGACATGGATTGACTTAGTGAGTGGAATAATGGGAGGAGTGTATTAGAGATGTTGAGATTGCCTCAGAATAAAGCAGGGTTCAGAATTGTTGTAACAGGATCATTATGAGTTGCAAGCAACTTGATGGCACCTAATAACAACAATATATTTAAAAGAATTCCAAAATAACTGTCTTAGAAGGAGTGTTGCCAGAACCATTCCTTTGAAGGAGTACAGTCAGATTGATGCTTAAAAATGAGGCTGGTAATATTGTTCTGGTGGTTTCTGAACTCAAAGACATGTAGTTCAAATCCACCAGCTGCTCCACAAGAAAGAGATTGGTAATCTGCTGTGTGTTTAAAACCCACTGAATGGTCAGCTATTGGTTGGTTCTGACTGGATGGTACACAACAACAGTCTGTGAGGAAAGACAACATGCTACTTAAATTAGAGGGTCAGTGAAACAGAGAAAGACTTTTAACAAGATGTAGCAGGGTCAGAATCAGGCTGAGCGTTATGGTGGATACCAGCAAGATAGAACCAGATGAAGCTCATAACGAGAGCCAGTGAGGGCTAAGGCTTGAGTGAAGTGGCTAGCATCATGTCCTACTCAGTCAGAACTAGGGACATTGGACTTTGGTACTTGCTGATCCCGGCATGTGTAGATGAGGCAGCCAGATTAGTTTTAGGTGGGAGTTGTTATTGCTATGTCCTGTCAAGTTGAATATGAATCATAACAACCGTATAAACAACAGATCAGAAACCTGTCCTATCCTGTGCCATCCTCATCATCTCTAATATACTCAAGACCAATGCTGTAGTCACCAAGCCAGTCTTTCTGGTTGAATGTCTTCCTCTCTTATCTGTCCACCTTGCAAAGAATGATGTCACTCTACAAAGAACAGCCTCTCCTAAAAATATGTCCAAAGTACATGAGAGAGACCTTTATCATCTTTGCCTCCAAGGGGAACTCTGGATGCACCTTCTGCAAACATATATCTGTTTGTTTTTTGGGCAGTCCAAATAATCCATGAACAACAACAACAACAACAACAAAAAAAAAAAAGAAAAAGAAAAGAAAAAATCCATTCAGTACTTTTCTCCAACGCCACAGTTCAAAGGCATCAATTCTTTCCTGTCATTCTCATTCCTTGTCCAGCTCTCAGCAGGAAAGCAAGTGATAAAAAAAGACCATGGCCTGATTTTAAAAAAAAAATCAGACACACTTTAGTCCTCAAACTGACATCATTGCTCCTCAATAATTTGGTGAGGTCCCTAACTTTAGACTTCCTTCTGACTGCTAGTATCAACTGTGTTGATTAGGGATCCAAGTAAGATGAAGCTGTTGACAGTTTCAATCTTTTCTTAATTTATCATGATGTTGTCTATTAGTTCAATGATGAGAATTATTGTTTTATTGATGTTGATATACTACTGAAGGCTATATTCTTTGATCTTTTGCAGCATATGCTTCAAGTCTTCCTCACTTTCAGCAAGCAAGGTTGTGTCATCTGCTTAATGAAGGGTACTAATAAGTCTTCCCTCAATCCTGAAGCTACATTCTTCTTCATAGAATCAGAATCAGTCACTACATCATCCCATTGGCCAAGATTCAAGCCCAGAAGCATGCCAAACTGTAGAGGCAGATAGCCATATTATGGCACACCGTGCCTGACAAAGTGTCGTTCTCTACCCCTGTACCTCTGGAAATTGACCCGTCTTATCTTCTGGGACGTAACTTTTCTAACAAAAATATCCTGTCCCCCAATTTCTTTCTCAACTGTGTACACTAACAAAGACTAGGGCCACACTGGGATTCTTTCAAGTAAGGCATAAACCAGGCCCAAACCAGAGAATTCGTCACCAGCAAATACTCAAGTATTTCCCACCCAGTTCAAGTCTTCATCTGCACATAGGGGACAGAACCAAGGCATTTGACACCTGGCTATCAATGAACAGACACAGTGACTTAAAGTGGCTCAAGCACCGCAATGATGGTGAGAATAGCCCAAGAGTAGGCATTGTTAGTTCCTATTATGCATGAGGTTGCTGTGACAGCACTTAAAAATATTATACAACATGGGTGAGTGTGGAGGGCATTATGATGAATATAATATCTCAAGACAAAAGGACAAACACTGCTGTTATAAAATAGTACTAAAATGGAGGTTGGGAGGACAATAGGTAAAGAGTAGATAGATAACAAACATTGCATTGGAAAAGATGGAATATATGATTATATTATATGAATGACAACAATCTGGAACAAGAAGTACTTTGCAAAGTGGATTTGGGAAGGAGAAAGGGAGAGGAAGGAAAAAGTGCAACAATTTAATGGACAAAACCACAATCTTTTTATAAATTTTTGTTAAAAACACAATTTTTAAATAATCAACAGTGGTTCTACAAACAAATTTAACACTGAAGTGTTTATTTTCTTATAAAGCCAGAATGAATTATCTTTTAAAAAATAAATGACATTTATTTCCTTATTGGTAATATTATAAACATAGCTTTATTAGCTATTTATTTTTTCGTTCCAAGGATATTTGATTCTGAGTTTCTCTTTTCTCCAGAAAATTATCATTCCACATTTATGGTTGAAGTTAAGGAAATTATTCTATATTGGATACTCAATGCTCCCAAAAAGAGGTCACATGTGCCTTATAAGTCATTTATAGTTAAAAATAAGAGAGCCTGAGAGTTCGCCACTGTGGGAAGAACACCTGCCTAGAGCACAAGAAAAATAGAAGCATAAACCCCAGGTGCAATGTGCCTGCTTCTATTTGTAATGCAAAGTTTGTTAATAAGAACCAGCTGTCTCTTACAGAACCAAAGCATTCCTGCTCAGAACATGTTTACTAAACGGCTCTCTCAAAATGACTACCAACTAGGCAAGTATCCTCAAGCTGTTTTTAGATGAGCTAAAAGAAAAGAAAAGATGGTTTTAAGAATACGTTTTACAGAACTCCTGCTGAACTATGTCAAGAAGCATTCCGATAAATTTAAGGTGATATTCAATAAAGGGAAAATCCTAATTCTGCTTAGAAATTGCTCTCAAAAGTACATTCCGAGGATAAGCAAGTCTGATGACCCTTACTGGTTTTCATTTCCCTTCATTTAGACCATTTCTTCAGTGCAGCATCTAATCTGGTAATGGAGCAGATCTCTTTATTTATTCAAATTAGACGTAAGTTACTCATTGTGTTCTGGGATTCCCATTCTTCTCAGAGTCAGCCACAGTTTGTTATGATCCACACAGCCAAACGCCTTTGCATAATCAATGAAACACAGATAGACATTCTTCTAGTGATATAAAAATTTTGGAAGAGAGATTATGTGTGCTGTTTGATATATGTTATAAATGGGAATACATACAGAAACAAGGTTTAAATAAAAAATAATCCTCAGAAGAAATTCCTATGTTAAACAGGGTTACAAACTAGTTCGTTCTAGCCAATTATCTGCTTAAAAATAGCTGCTTTGAAGGAAATAGCAAAAAAATAAGACCCCAGGAACAGATGGTATACCAATTGATATATTTCAGCTAACAGATGCTGCCCTGGACGTGCTCACCAAGGTGCCAAAAAATCTGCAGAACAAGCACTTGAGCAACTGAATGGAAGAGATCTATATTTGTTCCATTCCAAAGAAGGGTGACCCAAAACAGTATGGAAACTATAGAACAATATCATTGATTTCTCATGCAAGTAAGGTTCTACTGAAGATTACCCAAAAAACTACTGCAACAGCACATGAGCAGAGAATTGTCAGAAATCCAAGCTGGATTGGAAGGGGTTGTGGTACTAGGGATATTGTAGCTAATGTTAGATGGTTCTTAGCTGAAAGAAGGGAATACCAAAGGAATGTCTGTGTTTCACTGACTATATAAAGACTTTTGACTGTATGGATCATAACAAAATGTGGGTGACCCTGAGAGGAATGGGAATCCCACAAAACCTGATCATGCTAATGCGAAAACTATCCTTGGACCAAGAGGCAGTCGGCAGAACAGAGCAAGGAAACACTGCATGGTTCAAAATTGGGAAAGGTATATGCCAGGGATGTGTCCTATCTCCATACCTTTTCAACCTGTTTGCAGAACAGATTATCCTAGAGGCTGGGCTCTATGAGAAGTGTGGCGTCAGGACTGGTGGAAGATCTATTAACAATCTGCTGCGTTATGCAGATGACACAACACTGCTTGCTGAAACTGAGGAGGACCTGAAACACTTGCTGCAGAGGGTAAAAGACTGTAGCCTTCAGTATGGATTGAAGCTCAATGTCAAGAAGACAAGGATTCTCACCACTGGACCAACTGGAAGCATCAGGATGGATGGTGAAGAGATTGAGATTGTTCACAGCTTCAGTTTGCTCGGCTTCACGGTCAACATTCTTGGCACCAGTAGCCAGGAAATCAAACAACGTATTGCAATGGGAAAGTCTGCTTTTAGGGACCACTCCAGGGTACTGAAGAGCAATGGTGTCACTCTGGAGACTAAGGTGCATCTGATACAGGCCATGGTCTTTGCAATCTCTTCTTTTGCATCAGAGAGTTGGACAATGTACAAGGAGAATTGATGCCTTTGAGCTGTGGTGCTGGAGAAGAGTATTGAATGTACCATGGACTGCTAAGAAAACAGACAGATTGATCATGGAAAGGGTCAAACCAGGCTGCTCCTTGGAGGCAAGGATTCTGAGGTTTCATCTGACATATTTTGGACATTTTGTAAGGAGGGACCGGTCCTTGGAGAGGGACATCATGCTTGGGAGAATGGAGGGACAGCCCAGGAGGGGAAGACCTTCTATGAGGTGGATTGATTCTGTAACTAGGGTAATCAGGATGGGTGTATCAAAGACAGTGTGACTGACACAGGACAGAGCAGATTTCAAGGCTGTTGTATATAGGGTCGCTATGAGTCACAAGCAACTTGACGGCACATAACAAAAACAACAAGAATTGGCATTTTTATTCTAGATATACTGAATCAGCATCAACATTTTAACAAGATCTCCAAGGAGAGTCTTATAAATAGGTAAAAATGTGTATATATATATATATGTTAGTTTTTATTTTACAGAGTTCTGTGAGAATTAGGAAAGGAGAATACATTATTAGTCGAACTATTTTAAGAATTCAAATAGTGCTAATTACTATTAAAAGGGAAAAAATCAATACAAGAATGATCTAGACTTCTCCATTTAGAAGTTAGGGAGTTCTGTTAGTCTTGCAGTTGCTAAACTTCACTAGCTTCTATATAGGAGAAAGATGTGAAAATTCCTTCCACACAATTTACAGCCTTTGAAAACCAGTTGAGGTATCAGTTCCACTGCAAACAATAGGTCTATTCTAACTCCATTGCAAACAACAAAAACAGTGGATAGAGAAGCTCAATTTCAACAGTCAGAACCAGGACAGGTGCTGACTGTAGGACAGACCATCAATTACTCATGTGCAAGTTCAAATTAAAACTGAAGAAGATAAAAACCAACCCAAACAACCTTGGCTGTAGCCCACCTGATTTTTTTTAAAGTCATGTTAAGAACAGGTTTGACATTGATCACCAATAACAAAGACCAAAGGAGCTGTGAGAGTATATCAAGAACGTTATCCATGAAGAGAGCACAAGGTTATTACAAAGAATAATAAAAAAGAGAAATTAAAAAAAAACCCAAAATAGATGTTTCATAGAAGAAACTATGAAAATTACATTACAGTGTAAAGAAGCCAAAACACAAGGAAGATAGGCCTATGTTAAAGAGCTGAATAAAAGATTTCAAAGCATAATTCAAGAAGATGAAGTAAATATTATTATGATATGTGCAAAATGCTAAAGTCAGAGAATAAAAAAAAGGAAAAACTTGCTATGCATTTCTCAAGCTGAAAAAAAAAACCAGAAAAAAAAATTTAAGCCTCAAGTTCCTAAACTAAGAGAGGCTATGGGCAAATCTTTAATGATCTGGGAAGCATCAAAAGAAGATAGAAGAGTAAAACAGAATCACTGTATTTAAAAAATTTTGTTCATATGAACATCTTGTGAAATCATGAATTATCATATGAACAAGAGGGGTTAGCAGCAAAGGTAGAGTACAAGCCAGTAATAGATTGATTGACATGTTTGAACTAACAGATGAAACTCTAAACATAGTCGACAGTCAATGCCAGAAAATTTGGAGGACAGCTGCCCATCTGAGTGACTGGAAGAGATTTATGTTTTTCTGACTGAGATATTTATCTCAACATACACCATTCTTATAAAACAGGATTGATATTGAAGTTAGGAGTATACTAAGAGGGGAAAAATAATGTGCACAGCATTGAAACAGATGAGGAAGAGAACAGTATAAAAGGAATATATTATTAGTTGTTATTGGCATGACAAGAGTCCAGAAAAAGAGCTGCATAGTAAAGTGATCTGGGGGCTGGGAGGGGCTGTATAACAATGAAAGAACATATTTTTACAAAGAAAAAAGCTACCTGAGGGGGGTAGGGGGTTAGGGAGCGCAACAATGAATGAATGGAAATCTAAGTTCTTTATAAACTTTCATTAAAATCTAAAAACAAAAACTGCAAAGCAGAGAGAGAGAGAGAGAGAGAGATATCCACATGTCTCGGAAAAGGTATCCCAGTCACCCATTATTATTAATGCATCTTAATTGCATGTTCAATTGATTTTTTACTGCAAGAGTTGGTAGAATTCTTCTAGCAGAGGAGGAAGAGGAGACCAAGATGGAGAGCAGATGAGACTCTGAATATTGTGATAAAGCACCGAGAAGCCAAAGCAAAGGGAAGAAATAGACAAAAAAAAGGAGTTAAACAGAAGATTTCAAAAGCATTTCAGGAAGACAAAGCAAAGTATTCTAATGAAATGTACAAAGAGCTGGAGTCAGAAAATCAAATCGGCCTAACCTGCTCAGCATTTCTTAGCTGAAGGAATTGAAGAACAAATTCAAGCCATGAGTTGCAATACTTAAGAATGCTATGGGCATAGTAAATAGTAAATGATCGATGAAGCATTAAAAGAAGATGGAAGGAGTATGCAGAGTTATTGTACCAGAAGAAATTGGCTGACACAGAAGAATTTCATGAAACAATGTATGAGCAAGAGCCTGTGGTGATGAAGGAAGTCATTCAAACTGCTCTGAAAGAACTGGCAAAAAAATAAGGCCCCAAGAATTGATGGCATACCAACTGACATATTTTAACAAACAGACTCTGCCTTGGATGCACTCACTAAATTCTACCAAGAAATCTTGATGCCAACTGACTAGAAGAGATCTATATATGTTCCCATTACAAAGAAAGGTGATCAAACAGAGTGCAGAAATTATCAAGTAATATCATTGATATTACATGCAATCAAGATTCTGCTGAAATTTATCCAAAAACATGACTGAAGCAGCATGTCAACAGAGAACTGCAAGATGTGCAGGCTGGGTTTAGAAGAGGCCATGGTACTAGGGATATTATAGCTAATGTTAGATCAATCTTGGCTGAAAGCAGAAAGTATCAGAGAAATGCCTATTCTTGACTATGAAAAGGCATTTGACTGTATGGATCACAAGAAACTGTGGCTGACTCTGAGGGAAATGAAAATCCCAGAACATTTTACTTGTTTATGCAAAACCTGTACTTGGAGCAGAAGACAGTCATCAGAACAGAGCAAGGAGAAACTGCGTGGTTGAAAATGGAGAAGGGTGTATTCCAGGGATGTATTATGTCTCCATATCTTTTCAATCTATATGCAGAATGGATCATCTAGGAGGCTGGGTATATGAGAAGGAATGTAGCATTAGAATTAGAGGAAAACTTACCAACAACCAACATGCTGAAACTGAGAAAAACCTGAAGCGCTTGCTGTAGAAGGTCAAAAACTGCAGCCTTCAATATGGATTGAAGCTCTACATCAAGAAAACAAGGATTCTCATCACTGGGCCAATTGGCAGCATCATGATGGATAGTGAAGAGATTGAGATTATTAATAGCTTTAGTTTGCTTGGCTCCACAATCAATGCTCTTGGTACCAGCAGCCATGAAATCAAGAGACAGTTGCATTTGGAATGACAGTTGTCAAGGACCTCTCCAGAGTACTGAAGATCAGTGACATCAGTCTGGAGACTAAGGTATGTCTTATCCAAGCCATAGTTCTCACAATTGGTTTCTATGTATCAGAGAGCTGAACAATGACTAGGGATGATAGAAAGAGAATTGATACCTTTGCACTGTGGTGCTGGAGAAGAGTATTGAATATAGCATGGACTTCCAGGAGAACAAACAGATTCATCCTAGAGAGGATGAAGCCAGCCTGCTCCTTGGAGGCAAGAATTCTGAGGCTTAGTCTGACATACTTTGGGCATGTTGCATAGTCTGACATACTTTAGGAATGTTGCAAGGAGGGACTGGTCTTTGGAAATGGTCATCATTCTTGGAAGGGTGAAGGGATGGAGAAAGAGAGGGAGACCATTGATGGGATGGATTGATACAGGACTGGGGTAATGAGGGTAGATTTGTCAGAGACAGTAAAGTTAAAACAAGATATAATAGGTATCAGGGTCATTATGAGCTGCAAGTGACTCAGAACACATAGCAACAATGACCAAGTGGGATTCATAATAGTTATTCAAGAATGGTTCAGTGTAAGAAAAACAATCAGTATAATTCATCACATTAACAACGAAAAGAACAAGAACCACATGATAGAATCAATTGATGCAGAAATAGACTACAAAATCTAACACCCTTTCCTTATGAAAACACTGAGCAAAACAGGAATAGAGGGAAATTTCCTCAACATAGTGAAAAGTATATATGCAAAACCAAGACTCAGCATCATTCTCAATGGAGATATTAAGATATTTCCTTTGATAACAGGAACTAGACAAGGATGCCCCTTATCACTTTTCCTGTTGAATATTGCATAGGTAGCCTTAGTGATAAGAAAACAGAAGGAAATAAGAAATATCCAAATCTGCCATGATGAGGTAAAACTAGCTCTCCATGCACATGATGTGATAGTATACCTAGAAACCATAAAGACTCAGCGAGAAAATTACTGAACATAGTTCACCTATTCAGCAACGTAGTGGGATACAAGATCAAGATACAAAAATCAGTTGCATTTCTCTACAGTGAAAAAAAGAATACAGAAAATTAACTAAAAAACAAGCAAACAGAATACCCATCACAATAGCTAATCACCAGATTTAAAATATGGGACCAAATACAGCTAGAGACACAAAATATATACAAAGCATATTACAAAATATTACTTGCTTAATACATGTCTTTTGTGTTCCAGGTAGATTTGCTCCCAAATATTTAATCTGGTGATTAGCTGTTGTGATGGGTACTGGGTTTAAGGGTCTTTTAGGGATTTGTTTGTTTGTTTAGCTCCTTTTCTGTATTTATTTTTGTCACTGTAGAGAAATGTAACTAATTTTTATTATTACAAGAAACAAAAAGAGATAGGGAGAAATGTAAGAACATGCCGTGTCTTTGGATAGGAATACTTAATATCCTGAAAATGACAATTCTATCAAAGGAAATTTACAACTTCAATGCAGTCCCAATAATATACCAATTCCATTCTTCAATGAGATGGAAAAGACAATTTCTAATATTATTTGGAATGAAAAGAAACCCCATTTAGGATCAAACACTTGGCAATAGTGTTTCATACAAGGGTCTCATAAGAAAAGTTTACAGAATATTCTTGGACATCCAGAAGAAAAAGATTGATAACCCAATTACAAAATGAGTAAAAGAAAAGGAAAGACTCTTCACAAAGGAAGACATTCAGATAACCAACAGACACATGAAGAAATGCTTACTATCACTGGCAATAAGAGAGATGCAAATCCAAACCACAATGAGACACCATCTCACTCCAGTAGCAGTGGCAAAATTTTGTAGGACAGCAATCAATAAATGTTGGAGAGAATGTGGAGATGCGGGGACACTCATACACTGTTGGTGAGACTGTAAAAGGGTACAACCGTTCTGGAAGACAGTTTGGCATTTCCTCAAAATTTGAGCATTGAAACTCCATATGATCCATCTATTACACTACTATGAATATGCCCCAAGAAAATTAGAACTGAGACACAAGTGGAGATTTCTACATAAATGTCCATAGTAGTATTATTCATCATCACAAGAACATGAGAACAGACCCATTGTCCAGACACAACAGAATGAACAGGGAAATTGTGGTAGAATCACACAACAGAATACTGTGCAGCACTCAGGAGCTTTGATTTAAAAAAATATTGTGTAACTTGGAAGAGGCTGGAGAGCATTATGGTGAGTGAAGTAATGCAGTCTCATTAGGACAAATACTCCGTAAGATAATTATTGTAAAACTAGAAGGATGAATAGTAAAACATTTATGGCAACTCAAGGGAAGTAGGGCGGAGGACGGGTAGGGGCAAAGCCACATAGTTGCAGTTTGGTAGGTGAAGTGGGGTGGGAAAGGAATATGAAGGATTTGGGTGAAAAGACACAGTAATGATGGGCAAGGGCCAATGGTGATGAATTTTATAAAACGTAATGCATCAGAAGGATTGTATGAAACACGACGTGAACAAAGAATAGTGTGAAACACTTTATATACAAACTATTATGGGGGGGGAGGTAAAAGTGGCAGTGCTGGAATTGGAGACCCTGTCCCTGGCCACACAGTCCTCAGTCAGGCGAGGGGACCAGATTGAGGTGTGGGCAATTACATGGGGAGTGTACAAGCCAGCCCATGGGCGGGGGTGTTGCCCTGCTCGGGACGGGCTGTCTTCGGCCCTCGGCTCAGGTAGAGCTGTCATGGCCCTCTGCCCGGGGCAGGCTTTCTTCAGCCCTCGGCTCAGGGCGAACCATCATGGCCCTCAGGGTGAGCTCCTCAGTCCCCAGATTGTGCCATCTGACCCCTGGGTAGGAAAAAAAATGCCTAGGGTATCCAGAGAATTTTATCTAGGCTACTTTCTGCCACCCTCTGCCCCAGTAAACCTGAAAGCAACACCCCCAAAACCCCTCTATTTGTAACTCACAAGTTTGTTCTCTCTAGGTTTGCTCCCTTTCTTATAGGTAACCTTACCACTGAGTTTTACTTCAGACCTGACCCTGAGCCCAGTGGCAGTGACAAAAAGGAAATACAACTGGCAACTAAAGAAGCAAAGGAGGATGGAGCCTCTGGATTCAACCAGCCATCCCCACTGGACCCACCTGGGAAAACACTTTGAAGTCCAGAGGGGAGCAAATGACAGGAAAATATCTTCTAACAGAACAAGAAGGCAAGCAGCCTTAACCCAAGGTCACCAGTAAGGTGATAAAGTGTCCTCGCTTTCCCCGTTCACATCAACACCCCTATTCAGCATGAAGAAGCCAGAAAGTCTGCATCCAGTTCCCAAATCAATAAGACAGTTAGTTTAATTACCATTGGAAAATGCTTATAATTCCCCTGTAGCATCTGGTCCCCACTGGATCCTTTTAATTTCCTTCACCTGCTCCCCGTACCAACCAATTTCTGTAGCTCTGCAACTGCATTCCTGCCCATCATCACCCCTCTGCCCCTAACCCTCACCTCCTTGTACCCCCAATATTTTTTCCCCAATTAAAAAACTATGGGGAAAATAAAAGTATGGAAGGAGGGTATTGTTACAAGTTTAACAGTGCAGGAGAGGAAGACCCCAGATGAAGATGAGATAAATTGATAGATACATAACTGGAGCAATCAGGGGTTTGTGTGTCTGAATTAGTGAAACTAGCTCAGGACAGGACAGGGTTCAGAGCTGCTATGCATAGGGTCGTTATGGATCACACTTGATGGCATGTAGCAACAACTACAACATATATATATATTTAAATATAAAGTTGTAACAGTGCCATATGTATCCAAATTTTTATGTATGTTATTGCTAGATGGTGGAAATTGTGGTAATTTATTATTTTACTAATGTTTTCTAATCACTAATCAGTGCATTTTATTTTTGCACTATGTTAAAATATATAAGATACATAAATTAAAATGATATACATATTAAAATTTTAAGAACATGTACCTTAAATGATTATGATAAGAATAGTTTGTCATTTAATGCAGAACAGGTTAACATCTATTTATACAGATAATGCAATTTCCTGATAATAGCTGGCAAATTTAAATTTATTGAACTAATTATTTCTTAGGATTTTCCCCCCCTTGTTATTGGGATGTTAAATTATGGCAAAGACAGAGAAAGAATCTTTCAAACCTTATGTTTTCTAAGTCAAATTTTCCCTTTTTTAAAATTTATTGAATGTTCTATATATTTTGAAAAATGTCAAAAACACTGGTTGTATTTTAGAGGTTAAAACTTTATTTAAATAACTTTGTTAAGATTTTCTATCTTTTTTTCCCCTCTATAAGCATGGAAATCAATGTTAGGTATTTTCCATTTATAGATCCAGGGAATGTTTCTTTAATAATTTGTGCTCAATTACTTAAATACAAATTCATATTGAGGCTAAAGATAATTAAAACTAATTCACAAGAACAACAACAACAAAAAAAAAGACCTTGAATCTATCCCATTTGAATTTTAAAATTATCTTAAGGGTAAACTTGTGGCATTGAATAGCACTGATAGAAGACCAAATGAGTTGTAAACAAAAAGGTCATTATAAAGACAGAGGCAAAAGAAAAAACAAAATTTGATGTCAGAAGAGAATTTGAAAATTGCACTAGAGCATCTGGAACCCAAAACAAAAAGAAGAAGTGCTGAAGTAAAAGAACTGGACAAAAGATTTCAAAAAGCAGGTTGAAAAGATAAAACAAACTATTATAACAAAATGTACAAAAGGCTAGAATCAGAGAATGAAAATGAAATAATTCACTCAACATTTCTCAAGTTGAAAGAAATGTAAGATAAATTTAAGCATTTAACTGCAATATTTAGAGATGCTATGGGCAAAATTTTGAATGGTTCAGGAAGCATTAAAAGAAGATAGAGGGAATGCACAGTCACTGTACCAAAAAGAACTGGTCAACACAGAAATATTCAGGAAGTACCATATGATCAACACCAATGGTAATGGAGGCAGACATTCAAGGTGCACTGAAGGCATTGACAAAAAATAAGGCCCCAAGAATAAGAGTGATACTAGTTAACATGTTTCACCTATCAGACAGAGTTCTAGATGAGTTCACCAGTATATGCCGGAAAATTAGGACAGATATTAGGCCAAGACACTTGAAGAGAGCCATATTTGTTCCCATTCTCAAGAAAGATGGGGAACATCTTTCTAATGAATGGGGAAATTATTGAACAATATGATTAATATTGTACAAGCAAAACATTGCTGAAGAACAGCCAAAAATGGCAAGAAGGGTGAATTAAAAGAGAACTGTCTGAAGTTCAAGCTGAGTTAAGAAGAAGCTGTGACATCAGAGGTATCACACTGATGATGTCAAATGGATTCTGAAAACATAGAGTATCAGAAGAATATCTATTTGTGCTTTATTGAATATGCAAAGGCAGATGAGAATAGTAATA
The DNA here is from genome assembly GCF_000299155.1 of Elephantulus edwardii. Classification (NCBI taxonomy): domain Eukaryota; kingdom Metazoa; phylum Chordata; class Mammalia; order Macroscelidea; family Macroscelididae; genus Elephantulus; species Elephantulus edwardii. The sequence goes on from NW_006400164.1 coordinate 1,308,781, forward strand.
AATTATGGCTGACATCGAGACTAGGAATCCAAGAACTTTTAATTACGTTCAGGCAGAACTGAAACCTAGACTTAGAAGCTGTTGTCTGAAAGGAACAAGGAAACATTGAATGGCTTAAAATTAAGAAATGTATCAGGGTTGTTTTCTTTCTCCATATTTATTCCAGGTAAGTCATTGCTTGATAAAGGACATCATACTTGGAAAGATGGAGGGACAGCAAAGAAGAAAAAGACCTTTAAGCAGAAGGATTGACACAGTAACTTCAGCAATGGTTTCATGTGTATCAGAGATGATGATGAGGGAACACAATAGGGTAGAGTTCCGAACTGTTGTTCATAGAGTTACTTTGAGTTGTACTCAGATCAATGGTACCTAACAACTACATATGTAAAGGATAATGTTAACTAGTTTCTGAGGCTGAGCGCAATGGCAGACTTTGCCTTGGCCAACCCAGATACCCCTACTCCCAGCATTTCAGCAGGGAAGGCCTGTATATTTAACTAGTTTGAGACCTTTAATCCAAGAAAACAACACTTCTACAACAGATCTAGAGGACACATCACCCTCTACTGGGAAATTATCCCACTGTGACAGCAGTGTGCTAAAGATGGAAGAGAAGAAGCACTAAGTCACAAGAAGTCAGTCCTGGAGCAGAAACTCAAGGCAAAGGACTTTTCCTGAGAACCTTCTGATAAAGGAATCCTTCCCCTATACGAGCGTCTGGTTTTAGAAACTCCTAAAGTTAAAAGAGACTGGCCACAGCATAAGAAACTGGCAACAGGGTGAAGCATTAGGCATCACAGAAGCACAGAAAACTTGGACCAAGGCCATCATATCAAGGACTGGATAGGAGGAGGGACATGATGAATGGGGTGGGTGGGAGTGGAAGGGAATGCTGGCAGAGGCGAGCAAGGGGTAGGTTAAGATATACATGCCAAAGTTGGGAGAGCCACACTGAAACCATTGGTTATTCTATAATTGGGAAATGTCTTTCATCTGCTCCTTTTTGTGAAATGCTTGTCTATCAGATACTGTTCTAAACTGAGCATTCTAATTAAAACAGACTAGGAAGAAAAGATGACCACTCACTTCCAAAGTAATAGGTGTTCAAAAACCCTATGTACAATAGAGCACACTAAGATTATACTAGCAGATATGGCAATTGAACCCTCAAATACAGAAACACAAAGGAGGAGGAACAGTTATAAAAGACAGTAGTGATTGGAATGTGGATTATGAGTAGAATAAATGTAGGAAAATTGGACATTGTAAAGAAAGAAAAGGAACACAGAAATATTGACATACTAAGTATTGGTGACAAGAGATGGATTGGCCTGGGGCAATTTGAATCAGATGCTCATATGATCTACTGTGCCAAAGATGAAAAGGTGAGGAAAAATGGGGTTGCATTCATAGGTAAAAATGACATTTCTAGACCCATCTTGAAACATAATGTTGTGACAGGAAAATATCCTTCCACATACAAGAAAGTCCAGTGAATATCAATATCATTCAAATATATACACTTAAAATTAGAGCCAACTGGGAGAAAAAGAAAAGATTTCTACCAACTTTTGCAGTCAGAAATCGATCAAATAATAATAATTATGGGTGACTGGAATGCAAAAGTTGGGAACAGGGAAGGAAGATTAGGAGTCAGAAAACATGGACTTGGTGACTGAAAAGAGACTGAAGATAGAATGATAGAATTCTGTACAATCAATAATTTATTCATTGCAAATAATTTAAAAAGAAATATAAACAGACTATACACATGGATTTCACCTGATGTTATGCATAGGAATCAGGTAAATTAGATCTGTGGAAAGAATTGCTGGAGAAGCTGAAAATCAGCTGTGAAGACAAGACCAGATCTGTGGAACAGACCATCAACTACTCAGATGCAAGTTCAAGCTGAAGGTAAAGAAGGTTAAATAAAATCTACAGAAAAATTTGACCTTGAGTCTACCCCACTTGAATTTCAAAACCATCTCAGGAACATGTTGGAAACCTTGAAAACTAATGAACAAAGACCAGATGAGCTGTAAGAGAATATCAAGAATATCATCCATGAAGAATGCAAAGAGTCATTTTGAAGACAGAGGAGGAAGAAAAGACCAAAATAAGTCAGAAAAGACTCTGCATATTGCACTAGAATGAGAAGAATCCAAAGCAAAGGAAGAAATTGACAAGGTAAGGAGCTGAATAGAAGATTTCCTAGGGCAGCGTGGGAAGACAGAGCAAAGTGTGCAAAGAGCTATAGTCAGACAATCAAAAGGGCAGAACTTGCTCAGCATTTCTCAAACTGAAAGAAGAGAAGAACAAATTCAGCCTCGAATTGCAATATTTAAGGATGTTTTAGACAAAATATTAAATGATACAGTGTGACCCTGGAGGATATTTTGCTGAGTGAAGTATCTTAGTCACAAAAGGACAAATACTGCATGGTGCTACTATTGTAAAACAGGACTGACATTGGGGTTGAGGGGGGACTGAGAAAGATGGAATAAATAATATATACTGCATTGAAACAAATGAGGGAGAAAACTGTTTAAAAGGGATATGAGATTAGGTATTTTTGTCACGATGGAAGTCCAGAGTGAAGTCTGCATAGCAGAGTGAACCTGGAGGAAGGGATTGTAAAACAATGAAAGAATTTTCTTTTACTTTTCAAAGAGGGGAGTGTACTGGGGGGAAGAGGTGGGCAGGGAGAATAGTGCAACAATAAATGAATGGAAATCCAAAGTCTCTGTAAATTTTCTGTTAAATTAATAATTAAAAAAATCAAAATTAAAAAATCAGAATAAAAAATATCAAATGATACAGGAAGCATTAAAAGAAAATGGAAGAAGTACACAGAGTTACTGTACCAAAAGGAATTGGCTGACACAGAGGAATTGCATGAAACAATGTATGAGCAAGAACCTATGGAGATGAAGAAGAAGCTCAAGGTGCTCTGAAGATATTGGTAAAAAACAAACCCCAGAATACCAAATGACATATTTCAACAAACAGACTCTGCCCTGGACGTACTCACAAAGTTGTGCCAAGAAATCTGAAGGACAACCACCTAGCCAACTCACTGGAAGAGATCTATATATGTTCCCATTTCAAAGAGTGGTGCCCTGACAGAATGTGGAAGTTACCAAACCATATCATTAATATCACATACCAGCAGGAGTCTACTAGAAGTTATCCCAAAAGGACTGGAACAGCACTTCGACACAGAACTGCCAGAAGTGCAGCATGGGTTTAGAAGAGGGCTTGGTACTAGGACTTGGGCTGAAAGCAGCTTCTTGGTCAAAGTACAGGTTTTTTGTTTTATTTTATTCTGGTTTATTTACAAAATTTGAATACATTGTTTCTCACAAGATTCGTCCCATTTCCATCACGCCACCCACCCATCAAATTGTGCAACCCTATGATTAACAGCCTCCCTGTGCCTCTCCACACCCCCCTATTTCCACCCTTCCC
>NW_006400164.1:1338899-1340992 GCF_000299155.1 Elephantulus edwardii
GATGAGGGAAGGAGTACACAGAGTCATTGCAACAAAAAAGAATTGGCTGACACAGAAGAAATTAAGGAAATAGAATATGATCAAGAGACAATGGTGATAAAGAAGAAAATTCTAGTTGCTCTGAAGAAACTGGAAAAAATATTTTAAAAAGCATCAGAATTTGACAGAATACCAATTGACATATTTTATCAAACAGATACAGTTCTTGGTGCATTCACTAATTGTGCTAAGAAATCTGTAGGACAACTACAAGGAAAAGATCCATATATATTTCCATTGTAAAACAGGTGATGTGAAAGAGTGTGGAAATTATCAAACAATAACAAAAAGATCACATGCCAGTAAGATCCTACTAAAGATTATCCAAAAATGATTAGAACAATACATCAACAGAGAACTACCAAATATGAAAGCAGAGTTTAGAAGCGGCCATGGCACTTGGGACATTATAAGTAATATTAGATGGAATTTAAGTGAAAACAGAGCATACAAAAAAAAAATGCCTATCTGTATTTCATTGATTGTGCAAAGGCATTTGACTGCGTGGATCACAAAAAAAATGTGGCTAACCTTGAGAGAAATTGGCATCCCAGATTAAGTAATTAATTAATTGGACCAGGAGACAGTCATCAGAACACAGCAAAGAAACATTTCACAGTTCAAAACCAGAAAAAGTGTTATGTCGGGGATGCATCCTAACTCCATATGTTTTCAACCTATATGTGGAACAGATCATGTGGGTGGCTGGAATGAGGAAAAATGTGGCATCAGGATTGGAGGAAGACTCAGCAACTGCACTATTCAGAACACAACCTTGCTTGCTGAGATTTAGGAAGACCTGAGGCATTTGTTGCAGAAGCTGAAGGAAAGACTGCAGCCTTCAAAATGAATTTAAGCACAACATCAAAGTTTCTCACCACTGGGCCAATTCACAGCATCCTAGTATATGGAGAAGAGATTATTAACAGCTTTAGCTTGCTTGTTCTATAATAAGCACTCTTGGTACCAGAAGCCAGAAAATCAAAAGACAAATTGCACTGGGAATATATGCTGTCAAAGACCTCTCCAGAGTACTAAGGAAAAATAATATCAGTCTAGAAACTAAGGTGCACCTGATCCAGTCTATAGTCTTTGCAATTACTTGCTATGTATCAGAGAGTTAGACAGTGACTAAGGATGACAGGAGATCAATGCCTTTGAGTTGTGGTGCTAGAGAAGAGTATTGAACATATCAGGGACTGCTAAGAGAATAAACATGTTCATCCTAGAGAGGGTGAAACCAGACTGCCTCAAGGAGGCAAGAATTTTGAAGCTCCATCTCACATACTTTGGGCAGTAGGTCAGGAGGGACCAGTCCTTGGAGAAAGCCATCATGCTTGAAAATATGGAAGAACTGCACAGGAGAGGAAGATTTTGGATGCGATGTTTTGACACAGTAACTGGGGTAATGGTGATAGATGTGTCAGCAACAGTGAGATTGTCTCAGGATAGGACAGGTTTTAGAGTTATTATACATAGGGTCTCTGTGATTTGCAAGTGACTCAAAGGCACATAACAACAACAACAACAACAACAACAGCAACAATGCTACACCACTACATCAAAGGAGTGTAGTTTTCTTAGTTCTATACATTAAAGTGTCTCTCTACCCAGTCCTCTAGCAAACATGGTGAAAACAGCCCCAGAACACCTTCTACCGCTCCAGTTCCCAGTTTGGGCTCTGGCTCCAGAAGCAGCAGCCCCAGTCTGCTCTTTCTTATTCTCTGGTTCTCAGTTACTACTGTGTTATGTCTATTTTTGCCTGTGCTCACCTCACTTAGGCATTTCTCTGAACAAAGAATGTGTACTGCATTTTCTGCTTCTTCCTGATTGGTAGCAAAATTCCCATTTCTGTTTTTAAACCTGCTCAATTTAAACCTACAGGAATATCAAGATTGACCAATCCCCTCGGGATTAAGCTGCACTATTTGCATATATTCAACCAACCATATATCAAAGTAAAAACTAGGAATATAGGGAAGTAATTTTGAACAGATTGAGATTGTTCACAGCTTTAGTTTGCTTGGCTCCACAGTCAACACTCTTGGCACCAG
>NW_006400164.1:1341502-1343980 GCF_000299155.1 Elephantulus edwardii
AACAACAACAACAAGCCTACTACACTGATTGAATAGAAAATAAAATTTGTTAAAAATAGTACAATATTATAGTGTGAGAATAAAATATTATTTGCATGTTTCATTGAAGCCTAAGAAAACTTTTATGTTTGAATTGACTAGTACAGACATCGACTCTGAATGCTAAGATAACATACCTACAACCCTAGCATCTTATGACATAGTAAGGCAGGAAATGGAATCCACATTACAAACACTGTTAATTTCAATCATTCTAACCACCTTGGCTGATAAGGGGAGCAAAAATATAGTAATCTCACTTTACATAAAAAGCTGAAAAGCTAAAATTAATTTCATTATTACTCAAAGATAATTCTCTATTTGTTTAACATCTGATCCTGGGTTTTGAAGTAGGCTTAAATTTCACATTAATTTTAATAACATTGGTGAAAGACAATAACTATCGTATAAAATTGACAAAATATAACCTAGCATAAACCTAAATTATCAAATCATGAAATGACATCATTTTCCAATTCTAATATATACTTTATCTGATATATAAAAATTTTGTCAAATAAATTTCATCAGTAGAAAAATTCTATTATCTTGCCTTCCAAAAAGACATAGCATAAATCACTCCTAAGAAGCCTATCTATCATCTATCTCTCTCTTTTTTCATGCTTTCGTTTTATCTTATCCATCTATGTAGCTATTGATGTATGTATGCACCTATGTATCTACCTAAGACAAGAACAAAAGTTAACTCAAATAGGAAATATTTCATGATCATCATAGTAACTACAATAAAACTCCTCTCTGCAAGATAGCCATAGCCTGGTGTGATCTATATTGAAAGTTGTAACAAGAACTAAACGCAGTATATTTGCTGAGGGAGCTCAGCAGCATATGCAGCTGTTAATTGACAAAAATAAATTCACTTTGTATACGAACTCATACCATGAACTGTGTTTTATATTCTAGCAATTTATGTGAAACAGAATGGGGTCTAGAGGTGTAACAAAACAGTGGTAGATGGAAAAATTACACTCTTCACAGCCACTTGATTTGTATATATTTTAAATGTCCCTAAGGTTTCTTGTTCATGCAAACATACTCATTACTTAAAGGGGGGAGGGTCAATTAATAAACAAAATTAACTATTGAGGAACTCAATTATTTTCTATATCTACTAAGGTATGTACGTCAATCTAGTTCAAACAAATCTAGAGAAGGATGTATTTGAATTAAGAGCTTCAAATTTCTTTTCTTAAATATGTAGAATTTATAAAAGTTGAATATCCAGAAACTGGTATTATGAGTTAAGAGTTAATTACTTACAGTAAAGTATATATTAATAAATATCTCTTTAAACAGGCATTGATTTGAATAGACTTGTAGCCTCCAAATATGTATTAGGAGTTGCTATAGTTTGAATTGAGTCTTCTAAATATATTTCATCAATTCTAATAACCCCTTTCATCAATTCTAATAAACCCTTTGTCTATTTTTATGAATCCTATTTGAGAATAGACTTTTTTGTTATGGTAATAAAATAGTTTTGGTATAGACTATATCTAACGTTAATATCTTTGGGTTATAAAAAAGGTTAAATGAATGCTAATAAGAAGAGGTTGGCGAGAAGAGAGAGTAGTAAGACAATGACTTTTTTCATACTCAAGAGGGAATTAAAGTCTTATTTTATTGTTGTTGTTGTTGATTGTCACCAAGTTGGCCAGGACTCATAGCAACCCTATGAACAAAAGGCCTGAAATCTTTCTATAACTATCTACATTTATCAAAGTTCATAGAGTTTCCAGGGGCATGTTATTTAGGAAGTGGATGCCACTCCTGTTTTCAAACCTGTTTTACTCTGGGAACTCCAACAAACACTGTCCACCATGGGTAACCACTGTAGCATTTGACACCCCAGCAGCACAAGACTCAGCATCAAAACAACCCCAAGAAAAAAATGATTAAATGTGAGGAAATTTCATCTTATGTAATCTAGGCATATTTTTAGGAGTACCAGTCCTTGGAAATAACCATTGTGCTGGGGATAATAGAAGGTCAGAGAAAGAAAGGAATTCATTGGGAGATGAACCATCTGTGAACTTGAACATAGCAGAAAATGTGAGGATAACACAGGATAGGACACGATTATCTATAAGTTGCTATGCATCATAGTCAATTCAGTGGCCCTAGAAAAAGCACCCTAAATTCAAATACATTATCTTTTCCCAAAATTAAGCTCACAGCCATTCTGACGCTTCACTCTTCCATCACATTTCCCAAGCTGTAAATCTTAATGAAAGGGGCTGGTCTATTTTTCTCTTGCATAATGACTGATAACTTCGAATCACCAAAAATGCTAAGCCATACATTGTGCCACAGACTTTTCATTATTGATATTGCTATGTAGTCTTGCTTCTTCCTACTTTCAACCTGTATGCAGAGCAGATTATCCGAGAGGCTGGGCTCTATGAGGAGAAGCGTGGC
>NW_006400164.1:1344705-1346007 GCF_000299155.1 Elephantulus edwardii
GACTCGATGGCACATAACAACAACAACAACAACAACATGTAGTCTTCAGTATGGTTTGAGACTCAATATCAAGAAAACAAAGATTCTCACCACTGGACCAGTTGGAAGCATCATAATGGATGGTGAAAAGATTGAGATTGTTCACAGTTTCGGTTTGCTTGGATCCATAGTCAACACTCTAGGCACCAGCAGCCAGAAAGTTAAAAGTCATATTGTGATGGATGGGAAAGTCTGCAATTAGAAACCTCTATAAATTGCTAAAGTGCAAAGATGTCAGGCTGGAGACTAAGGTGTGCCTGATACATGCCATTGTCTTTGCAATCACTGCTATGCATCGGAGAGCTGGACAATGACTAGGCATAATACAAAGAGAATTGATGCCATCTGAGCTGTGGTGTTGGAGAAGAGTATTGAATATACCATGGACTGCTAGGAAAACGAACAGATTTGTCCTGGAGAGGGTGAAGCCAGGCTGCTCTTTGGAGGCAAGGATTCTGAAGCTTTGGCTGAAGACAAGGATTCTGAAGCTTTGGCTGACATACATTGGATAGGTTGCAAGGAGGGACCTGTCCTTGGTGAGGAACATCATGCTTGAAAGGGTGGAGGGATAGTGCATGAGAGGAAGACCCTCGATAAGATGGATTAATTCAGTGAGAGGGGTAATAATAGGAGTAGGTGTGTCAGAGATAGTGAGATTGACACAGGATAGGGCAGAGTTTCGGGCTGTTGTACATAGGGTCACTATGACTCACAGGCAACTTGATGGCACATAACAACAACAACAACAACATGTATAATTGAGTTAGAACTGACTAATAGCTGTCCTTCTAGCAGATTTTCAAATATGGTAAACCTCATGGCAAGAGAAAGTCCATCTGTATTCTGTGGAACATTGCTCCCTATACAGATTACTATAATGATATATATTTCTGTTTATTAAAACCATGTGCCGACAGTATTTCTGTTAAAGCAGCATTATACTACAAAGACAGAATTTGACAACAGTGAGTGGCTACTCTAAGAGATATATAAAGGTAGATTTATGCAAAGGTGTTTGACTATGTGGATCACAACAAACTGTGCCTGACTCAGAGAAGAATGGAAATCCCAGAACACTTGATCTTGCTAATGCAAAACCTATACCTGAACCAGGAGACAGTCATCAGAAGAAAGCAAGAAAAAACTGCATGGTTTAAAATTGGGAAGAGTGTATGCCAGGGATGTGTCCTATCTCCATACCTTTTCAACCTATATGCAGAACAGATTATCAGGGAGGCTGGGCTCTATGAGGAGAAGTGTGGC
>NW_006400165.1:0-2777 GCF_000299155.1 Elephantulus edwardii
TTTAAAACTTCACAGCTTGTATAATGTTACCATTTGGGGTCCACTCTAACTTGGACTAGTGTAACACTTTCATGCAATAAACTGAAAAGAGCCATTAAAAAAAAAAAAAGGAAATACCATGTCTAGTATGAGATGCACCTTTGTCTTTAAAGTGACAGCCTTACTCTTTAGGACTTTAAAAAGATTCTTAGCATCAGATTTCCCCAATATAATATGTCATCCTTTGATTTACTGATTGCTGATTCAGTGGTTGTTGAATGGATGGATCTAAGTAAAATGAAACTTTAACCTTTTCTCTCTGTATGTTGTTTATTGATCCAATTGTGAAGATTTTTGTTTTATGATAAGAAGCAATTCATAATGAAAGTTTTATTCTTTCTGTTTCATCAATAAACATTTGAAGTCTTTGTTTTCTGCAAGCAAGGCTTCTCCTCTGTATAATGCAGGTTGTTGATGTGTCTTCCCCTAATTCTGCTGCTGCAGTCTTCTTCATAGCGTCTAGCTTCTCTAATCATTTGCTTGGCATACAGATTGAACATATGGTGAAAGAAAATAGCACTGATACACACTTTTCTGAATTTAAAACCTTGCACAATCCCTTTGTTCTATTCAAGCAACTGCCTCTTGATCAGATTCTCTATGAAGACAATTAATTGATGTGGAATTCCCATTCTTTTTATTGTCAATAATGTATTATATTCTAAAATGTTGAATACTTTTCTATAGTCAATAAATCACAAATAAGCAACTTTCTAGTATTCTCTACTTTCAGCCAGGATCCAACTGATGTCATTGACACCTTGTCCTTTGTACTCTTCTTAATCTCGGCTGGATTTCTAGCAATTCTCAGTATGTATACTGCTGCAGTCTTTTAAAACAGTATCTTCAGCAAGACTTATGTTGCATGTGGTATTAACAATAGCATTCTAAAAAAAAAATAAAAAACCAAACAAAAAACAATAGCATTCGATACTTTCCTCATTATGCTAGACCACCTTTTCTTGGAATAAAATATGGATATTTTCCAGTTTGTTTGCCGTGTAACTGACTGTCAACTTTCTTGACTAACAAGAGTGAGCTGCATTTGTTTCTTGAAACACCTTAGTTGATATTCTGTCAATTCTTGGAGCCTTATTATTTGCTAGTGTCCTAGCTGAGATTTGGATTTCTTCCTTCAGCAACATTTGTTCCTGAGTGTTGACCAATTCTTTTCGATACAATGACTCCTCTGTAGTGGTCTTCCATCTCCTTTTGAGTTTTCCTCTGTAAATCAATATTTTGCCCCAAGAATCCTTCAGTATTGTTTATTGAGACTCTACCTTTTGAAATTTTCATTTCTTTCAGCTTGAGAAATGCCTGGAATAGTTTTATCTTTTTTTTTTTTTTTCTAACTCCTGGTCTTTGCACATTTCTCTACAATACTTAGTTTTCTCTTCTTTTTTTAAAAAAATAATTTTAATGAACATTTACAGAGATTTTGGATTTCCATTAATTCATTGTTGCATTTCTCTCCCTGCCCATCCCTTCCACCTCCCCCGTTTGCTCCTATCTTTGAAAAGTAAAAGAAACACTCCCTCCCTGGTACACAATCCCCCCCCACACCTCCCACCACCTCAAGTACATTCCACTATGCAACCTTAATTGTGGACTCCTGTGATAACCATAATACCCTATCTTACATCGCTTTTAAATTATTCACTCCCTCATCTGTTTCAGTGCAGTATACACAATTTATCCAGTTTTTCTCAGTCTTACCCCAACCCTGATATCAGTCCCATTTTTGCTTTCTCTTCTTGAAATGTCCTTTGAAACCTTCTGTACTACTCTCTCTAGCATTTTTTCCCTTTCCCTTTAGCTTTTCTACGTTCTAGAGCTTATTTTAGAGTCTTGTATAACATTTATTTTGACCTTTGCTTCTTTCTTGTCTTCAAAAAATTGTTTTAGCATATTGCTTTTTAAATCACTCACTCATGCACATTTTGTTCCATAATTACAATACCTACATGTCTGATCATCCATTCATTCTACACTGTTTTCCCTTAATAAGTGTTTATTATCTACTAAGGAACCTCTCTCTGGTGGCTTAGAGGTAAGGAGTTGTGCTGCCAAACCAAAGGCAGGTGGTTCAAATTCTCCAGCAGCTGCATGGGAGCTCCATGATTTAGAACACCTGCAAAATTATTTGTGAGGTTTTTTTTTTTTTTTTTTTACTTTCCCATGCATCTCCCTGATAACCATACTGGAATAATTCTATTTGCATGTAAACCATTCCTGAACCTTTTTATAGTAGTGGTCTTTTGTAGTATTTGTCCTTTTTACTTCCAGTATGTATCTTTAATAGCATTCCACAACTCGTCTAGCCTTCTGTCATTACTGTTCAGTGTTAGCCAATCTATTCTTTAGATGATATCTAAAATCAGATGTTGTTGTGTTGTTGTTATGTGCCGTCGAGTCACTTGCGACTCATAGCGACCCTATCTATGTACAAGAGCTCTAAATGCTGTTCTACCTGTGCCAACCTAGCCATCTCAAACGCACTTATTCCCACCGCTCCAGTCACAGAATCGATCCATCTCATCGAGGGTCTTCCTCTCCTTTGCCGCCCCCCACTCTGCCAAACATGATGTCCCTCTCCAAGGACCAGTCCCTCCTTGCAACATGCACAAAATATGTCAGACGAAGCTTCAGAATCCTTGACTCCAAAGAGTCTTCTGGCTTCACCCTCTCCAGGACAAACCTGTTTGTTCTCCTAGCAGTCCATGGTATATTCAACACTC
>NW_006400165.1:4087-11963 GCF_000299155.1 Elephantulus edwardii
GCCAAGAAATCTGGAGAACAGCCAGCTGGCCCACTGACTGGAAAAGATCAATATTTGTTCCCATTCCAAAGAAAGGTGACCCAACAGAGTGTGGAAATTATCCAACAATATCATTAAAGTCAGGTGAGATATGCTTAAATTCATGCTTTGCCCCTAGTGGAACTCTTGATGTTCTTCAGCTTCCACTTGTACTTGCAGATGGACAGTTCGTGGTGTGTTTTACAGTTGTCCTTTAGCCTTGTATTAACTAATAACAGTGAGCTTTTTACCCATCTCTTTCCACAGAAGTGGTTTATTTGACTGCTGTGTGTTTAATCTGGCTAAGTCCACATATAAACACACCAGTTATTTAAAAAAAAACACCACCACCACACACCACAGACATTTACAATGGATAAATCGCTAGCCATACAAAACTCTATCAAGCAATCTCTGATTTAATTTCTCTAAAGAATGACATGTTTCATAACTATCAATCCTCCTCCTTGGTTTCCAAATTATACATTCCATCACCAGTTATTATTAATGTACCTTACTTGCCTTTTCAATCACTTTCAGACTGCCAGAGTTGTTTGAAAAATTCAGTATCTTCCGTTTTGGCTTTGGTGGCTTCTATGTATGGGGATAATTTCCTGTCATTTACAGAATTGTTCTTCACTGTAAATTTCAAAATGTCTCTTTTGACCATGAATTCCATGAATAACAATTAGTTATATTTTTTATTGGCTTGCATACAATCATTCATATACATAATGATTTGTACATGTACTTGATGTTGTTGTTGTTGTTAGGTGCCATCAAGTTGGGTACGACTCATAGCAACCCTGTGAACAAAAGATCTAAAACCAGACCTGTCTTGCGCCATCCTCACACTTCCTGACACACAAGAGCGCACTGCAGCAGTCACCGTGTCAGTCCACCTGGTTGAGGGTCTTCCTCTCCTTCGCTGACCCTCCACCCTTCCCAGAATCATGTCCCTCTTCAAGGAATAGCACCTCCTAGCAACAAGGCCAAAGTATGTGAGGTGAGGCCTCATCATTCTTGCCTCCAAAGACCATTCTGGCTGCACCCTCTCTAAGATGTATCTATTTGGTTTTTTTGGGTTTTTTTTGCCGTCCATCGGCTGTTCAGTGCTTTTCTCCAACACCACAGCTCAAAGGCGTCAATTTGTTTTCTATCATCTTTATTCATTGTCCAGGTCTCAGATGCAAAGCTAGTAATCAGAAAGACCATGACCTGAATCAGATGCACCTTAGTCCTCAAACTGACATCACTACTCCTCAATAATTTGGAAAGGTCCCTAAATGCAGATTTTCCCAGTGCAATGTATCTCTTTATTTCCTGACTGCTTGGACCAAGGGTGTTAATTGTGGATCCAAGCAAGATGAAGCTGTTGACAGTTTCTGTGTCATCCATCATGACAGCCTATTGGTCCAGTGGTAAGAATCTTTGTTTTCTTGATATTGAAATACAATCCATACTGAAGGCTGCATTCTTTGATCATCTGCAACAAGTGCTTCAAGTCCTCCTCACTTTCAGGAAGTAAGGTTGTGTCATCCGCATAACGCAGGTTATTTATGAGCCTTCCTCCAATCTTGGTGCCACACTCCTCTTCATAGTCTAGCTTCTCAGATAATTTGCTCAGCATATAGATTGAACAGTTATGCAGACAGGCTACAACACTGACACACTCATTTCCCAATTCCAAACCATGCCGTGATCCCCTGCTCTGTTTACACAACAGCCTCTTGGTCTAGGTATAGGTTCCTCATGAGCACAACCAAGTGCTCTGGGATTCCCATTCTTCCCAAAGTCAGCCACAACTTGTCATGATCCACACAGTCAAATGCCTTTGCATAGTCAATAAAGCACAAATACACATTCTTCTGGTATTCCTTACTTGCAGCCAGTATCCATCTGACATCAGCAATGTTATCTCTGGTGCCACAGCCTGTTCTAAATCCCACTTGAACTTCTGGCAATTCCCTATGTATGTACTGTTCCAGGCATGTTTAAATTATCTTCAGCATATTTTGCTTGCATGTGATATCAATGATGTTGTTTGAGAATTTCTACACCCTTCTTGGGAATAGGAACAAACATAGACCTCTTTGAATCCATTAGCCAGACAGCTGTCCTCCAAATTTTCTGGCATAGACTAGTGAGTGCATGCAAAGGCTGCATCTGTTATTTGAAACAAGTCATTTGATATCCCCATCGAGTCCTGGGGCCTTGTTTTTTGCCAGTGCCTTCAATGCAGCTCCCACATCGTCTTTCATTACCACTGGCTCCTGTGTGTGTTTTATACAGCCATTCATATATATTGTGTTTTATACAATCATTTATATATACCGTATTTCATATAATTAATTATTGATGTGTACCTATTATCATCATCCCATCTCTTCAAGTCACCACTGGACCTTACCCATTACTGTACCTCCCCTTCCACCCACCAATCTCTGCTATACCAGTGATTTTGCCCCGTTCCCCTTTTCTCCCCCCTTCTCTCCTTCCCCTTCCCCTTTTGAGCATTTCTACATCTCTTACTCAGTTATCCTCCTGTTTTCACATAATCGTCTTAGGCAGTATTTGTCATTATGTGACCGAGTTAGTTCACTCCGTATCATGCTCTCTAGACTCTCCCATGCCATATAGTATTTTACAAAATAGTTGTTCCTTATTACTGCATAATATCTCATTATATGGATGTACCACAACTTATTAATTCATTTCTTTGTTGATAGCATTTGAGCTGTTTGCATTTTCTTACTATTGTGAATAACACTGCTATGAATATAGGTATACACATCTCTATTTATGTTTCAGTACTGATGTCTTTGGGATATGACCGTATGCACAATGGCTCAGAACCCTGCTCCATCCTGAGCCAATCTCACTGTCTCTGACACACCTACCGCAGTTACTCTGTCAATCCGTCTCATCCTGGGTCTTCCTCTTGTGCTCTCCCTCTACCCTTGTAAGCATGATATCCTTCTCCAACGACTGGTTCCTCCTGGCAACATGCCCAAAGTATGTAAGACGGAGCCTCAAAATCCTTGCAATGGAATAGTTGGGTCATACGGATTTTCTATGTTCCGTTTTTTTAGAAAATGACAAACTGTCTTCCATAGCAATTGTACTCTCAGCAGTGCATTAGAGTTCCAATCTCTCTGCATCCTCTCCAACATTTATCATTTGATGTGTTGTTAAACTTTACTACTTACTGTTGCTAGGATGAGATGGTTATCTTCTTGTTTTGATTTGCTTCTCTCTAATTGGCCAAGTGGATAGAAACTTATGCTACTAAGACAAAGGTGGGTGATGTTAATCTGCGGCCCTCAGGCCTGGTTTTAATTGGTTTTGGTCAAAGATTCTTCTAAGTGGTCTAGCACTGGCCTGTGTTACAGTTCCAGAGGTAACTCGTGTTTGCTGTGATGCTATGAGTCATCTACGACTCAACAGCACTTAACAACAACAACAACAGTTGTTAGTGATTTTTTAAAGAAAATTTTTATTTTAGACTACTTATAAAATTCGCATACATGGTTTTTCACACCCGATATTTTCCATTTCCTTTACCCACTTCTTCCTCTACCCATCAAATTGTATGACCCTATGATTACTTCCCTCCTGCCCATCCTCTCCCCTCTGCTCCTACCCTCCCCACCTTGGATCCTCAAACACATTTTATTAGTTTTCTTCCTATTTCTACAATAATGGTCTTATACAATATTTGTCCTTATGGGATTGAATTCACTTAGCATAATGCTCTCCAGTCCCTCACAAGTTAAGTGGTGATTTTCAAAATCATTGCTCCTGCATGCTGCGTAGTATTCCATCATGTGAATGTACTTTTGAACATTTCTTCATGTATTTCTTGACCATCCAGATGTCCCCCTTTGTGAAGCATCTTTTCATGTCTTTTATCCCTTTGTTATTAGTTTATAAGTCTTGTGAAAACTCTGTAGTATCCTGTAAACTTTAGTTACGAGACCCTTGTCTGAAATGTCTTGGCCAAATATTTTCTTCTGTTCTATGGGTTTTCCTTTCACCCTATTGGAGAAAAGCGGGATCTTTTTTAAAAATACTAGTTTATTTACAAAATTAGAATACATTGATTTTTGAGAACAGATTCTTTCTCTTTCCCTCACTACCCCACCCATCAAATTGTACAACTCCATGATTAATCCTCCTTCCCCCTGCACATCCTCATCCCTCTGCTTCCAGCCTTTCCCACCTTCCTGGATCCTGATACTCATTTTACTATAATGGTTTTATACAATATTTATCCTTATGGGACTGAGTTAGTTCACTCAGCATAATGCTCTCCAGTCCCTCCCAAGCTAGGTAATAATTTACAAAGTTATTGTTCCTGTGTCCATTGTGTGAATGTACCATAATTTCTCAATCCATTCATTTGTGTTTGGCCATTTGGACTGTTTCTCTGTTCTTGTGATGGTAAATAATGGTGTACAAACGTTGGTGTACAAATCTCTGTTTGTGCCTCAGTTCTCATTCTCAGGGTATATTCCAAGAAGTGGAATAGCTGGATGGAATTTCTGTGTTCAGCTTTTGGAGAAAAGTTTTTGATGCATACATGAACTTGAGTTTTAGAAGATCCCATTCATTGATTTTAACCTCTCCAGGTTGCACTTTTTTTTCATGTTTCCAAGCTTATTTTTCGCCGTAGACTAGACCTTCAAGGAAGCAGGAATGGCATACACTTCTTAAACAACGTGCCTCTGGAAACTCTGAACTTTGATAAATGATGATTTTGTTCATAGAGTGCTCAACTCAACAACAAACAATAACAGACCTTCAAAATTTGGTCCCACTTTGTCCTTTATGATCTTTATAGATTAGGGTTTTACTAATAGGTCTCTGATCAACCTTGAGTTGATTTTTATGTACGGTGTAAGATGTGAACCCTGTTTCAATTTTTTCAGCACCATTTGTTAAAGAGGCCATTGTTTTTCCATGTAGAAGATCAAGGACTGCAGCCTTCAGTATGGATTGCATCTCAGTGTCAAGAAAACAAAGATTCTAACAACTAGACTGATAGGCAACCTCATGATGATGGATGGAGAATAGATTGAAACTGTCAACAACTTCATCTTACTTGGATCCACAATTAATGCCTTTGATACCAGCAGCCAGAAAATAAGAAAGACATAGTGTACAGGGAAAGTCTGTAGTTAGGGACCTCTCCAAATTATTGAGGAGTAGTGATGTTAGTTTGAGGACTATAGTGTATCTGATTCAGGCCATGATCTTTCTGATCACTTGCTATGCATCTAAGAGATGAGCAATGAATAAGGATGACAGAAGAATTGATGCCTTTGAGCAGCTGTGGTGGTGGAGAAGAGCACTGAACATCCCATGGACAGCCAAAAGAACAAGCAATTAGGTCTTGGAGAGGGTGCAACCAGAGTGCTCTTTGGAGGAAAGCATGATGAGGGCATGTTGCTAGGAGGGGCTATGCCTTGGAGGGGGACATGAATGCTTGGAAGGGTAGAGCGTTGATGAAGGAAAGGAAGACCCTTCTTGACCTAGTGGATTTACGTGGTGATTGCTGCAGTAGGCTCTAATGTGTCAGGAAGTGTGAGGGTGGCACAGGACAGAGCAGGATTAAGATATGTTTGTTCATAGGATCACTGTGAGTCATACCTGACTCAGTGTAACAACCTGGTCAGATATCAGTTGAGCATAGGTAGATGGGTTAATATCTAGATTCTATTCCATTGATCTGTCATTATCTATCATTGTACCAATATTGTGCTATTTTGATAACTATGACTAGTCAGACAGGTTTTGAGATCAGGGAGTGAGATGTCTCTTACTTAATTTTTGGTTTTCAGTAGATCTTTGTTTATGCTGGGTCTCTTTTCTTTCCAAATTAAACTGGAAATTGCTTTTTCTATCTCCTGGAAGAATAAATCGGTTGTTTGTATTGGGATTGTTTGAGCCTGTATTTGCTTTCGGTAGGATTGTGATTTTCACAGTGTTGAGTCTTCCTATGTTTTTTTCCATTTTATTCAGTCTTACTGTTTTTGGTAGGTTGGTTTGTTTGTTTAGTTTTACTAATAAAGTTCTTTTGTGTCTCTGTTTCTGTGTACCGTTGAGTCTGGACCAGCCCATAGCTGGCCTTCTGGTGGGTTTTCAGGAAGAATTAATCCTAGGGAGGTGATTTCCTATCTTTCTCCTGCAGAACAGCTGGTGGATTCAAACTGCCTGCCTTTGTGCCTAGTTAGCTTTATTCCTAAGTATTTAATCTTGTGGTTGTGGCTATTGTAAAAGATATTGCTTTTCTAATTTCCTTTCCATACTTTCTCTTTGCTATAGACAAATCTAGCTGATTTTTATATATAGATTTTCTATCCTGCCATTCTACTAAATTGACCTAACAGATTTTTGTTGAGTCTTTGGGATTTTCTGTGTAAACTATCATGCCATCTGCAAAGAGTGACAGTTTCGCTATATCTTTGCCAATTTGGATGCCTCATATTTCCCTCTCCTGCCTTATTGACTGAGCTTACAGTACAGTATTGAATAAGAGTGGTGGCAATTGGCAACCTTTCCTGGTCCCTGTTCACAAGGAAAATGCTTTTAGTCTATCCATTGAGAATGATGTTGGCTCTTGGTTTTGCATATATACTTTTCACTATGTTGAGGAAATTCTATTCCAATTTTGCTGAGTGTCTTTATAAGGAAGGGATGTTGGATTTTGTCAAATGCCTTTTCTACATCCATTGTTAAGTTCATATGGTTCTCTTTATTTGCTTTGTTAAAATGGTGAATTATGGTGATTGTTTTTCTTATCTTGAACCATCCTTGCATGCCTCTTATGAATCCCATTTGGTCGTGATGAATTGTTTTTTGAGGTGCTTTTGCATTCTATTGGCTAGGATTTTTTTGCATCTATTTTTATGAGAGATATTGGTCTATAGTTTTCTTTCTTGATAGTATCTTTGGCTGGTTTTGTGGTATTAAGGTTATGCTTGTTTCATAGAATGACTCTGGGAATGTTTCTCCTTTATCGAATTTTTGAAGTAATTTAGGTAGAATTGGCAATAGAGCCTCTCTGAATGTTTGGGAGGAGTATCTTTTTATGATCTGTACAATGTCATCTTTTGCGATAGGTCTGTCAAGTGTTTCACTTATGTCTGTATCACTTTGGATAAAATGTGATTTTCTATAAATTTGTCCATTTCCTCTAGGTTTTCACATTTATCCAAGCATAGCTTTTCATAATATTATATTATTGATTTAATTTTGACCAGTCCAGTTGCCATATCACCTCTTCAGTTTCTTATTCGAGGTATTTGTGCTTTTTATTTTGTTAAGTTTGCTAATGCTTTTTTTTGTAATTTTTAAAATTTTCATAATTTTAATGAACATTTACAGAGATTTTGGATTTCCATTGCTGCACTTTTCTCCCCGCCCAGCCCCCCCTCCCCGGTCTGCTCCTCTCTTTGAAAAGTAAAAGGAAAACTCCCTCCATGGTACACAATCCCCCAGAACCCCTCCAACCCCCCCAGTACATTCCACTATGCAACCTTAATTGTGGACTCTTGTAATAACCATAATACCCTATCATACATCACTTTTAAATTATTCTCTCCCTCATCTGTTTCAGTGCAGTATACACAATTTATCTAGTTTTTCTCAGTGTTACCCCAACCCTGATATAAGTCCCATTTTACAGCAGTGGCATCATGCAGTATTTGTCCTTTTGCGACTGAGATATTTCACTCAGCATAATGACCTCCAGGTTCACGCATTTTGAATAATATTGCATGAGTTCCTTGTTTTTCAATGCAGCATAGTATTCCATTGTGTGAATATACCACAGCTTCTCTATCCATCCGTTTGT
>NW_006400165.1:13333-14570 GCF_000299155.1 Elephantulus edwardii
CAGGTTCTGTATTCTCTTTGTCACTGTAGAGAAATGCAACTGATTTTTGTATGTTGATCTTGTATCCTGCTACTTTGCTGAATTGGTCAATTATGTCCAGTAGTTTTCTTGCTGAGTCTTTAGGGTTTTCTAGGTATACTATCATATCATCTGCATAGAGAGATAATTTTACCTCCTTTTTGCCAATTTGGATACCTCTTATTTCCTTCTCTTCTCTTATTGCTATCGCTAAGACTTCCAATACAATATTGAATAAGAGAGGTGAGAGTGGGCATCCTTGCCTACTTCCTGTTCTTAAAGGGAATGCCTTTAATCTCTCTCTGTTGAGAGCGATGTTGGCTCTCGAGTTTGCATAAATACTTTTTACTATGTTGAAGAAATTTCCCTCTCAACCTACTTGTTGAGTGTTTTAATCAGGAAAGGGTGTTGCATTTTGTCAAAGGCCTTCTCTGCATCAATTGATAGGATCATGTGGTTCTTTTTCTTTGCTTTGTTAATGTGATGAATTACATTGATTGTTTTCTTTATCTTGAACCATCCTTGCATACCTGTTATAAATCCCACTTGGTCATGATGGATTCTTTCTTTGATGTATCATTGAATTCTATTGGCCAGTATTTTATTCAGTATTTTTGCATCTATGTTCATAAGAGATATTGGTCTATAGTTTTCTATTTTGGTAATGTCCTTTCCTGGCTTTGGTATTAAGGATATGTTTGTTTCATAGAATGAATCTGGGAGAATTCAATTTTTCTCTATTTCCTGAAATAGTTTATGTAGAATTGGTGACAATTCTTCTTTGAATGTTTGATAAAATTGACTTGTAAAACCATCCAGTTCAGGGCTTTTTTTGGTCGGAAGTTGTTGTATTACCTTTTCAATTTGTTCTTTTGAAATGGGTCTGTTCAGATGTTCAGTTTCAGTTTGTGTTAGTTTAGGTAGGTTGTGCATTTCTAGGTATTTGTCCTTTGCCTCTAGGTTTTCATATTTGTTTGAGTTTAATTTTTCATAATACTCTAATGTTAGCTTTTTTATTTTAGTTGGTTCTGTTGTGTTGTTGCCTGATTAATCTCTTATTCCCATTATTTGTGTTTTCTCTTTCTTTTCTTTTGTGAGTTTTGATAATGGTTTGTCAATTTTATTGACCTTTTCAAAGAACCAACTCCTAGTTTTGTTGATAGTTTCAATTGTTTTTTGGTTTTCTACTTCATTTATTTCTGCTCTAATTTTTTTTTAC
>NW_006400165.1:17185-18183 GCF_000299155.1 Elephantulus edwardii
GATTGCAAAGACCATGGCCTGTACCAGACGTACCTTAGTCTCCAGAGACACACTGTTGCTCAGCCTATAAATATCTATGAGGTAAAGTTGGTTTATTGTGTGGTTTAATTCTTCAATATCATTGTTGAGTTTCTTTCTGGTAGTTCTATCTTTTCTTGGAAGTCTCCAAGTATTATAGTAGTGTTGTCTATTTCCTTTTTCAGTTTTGTTAATGCTTGTTTTATGTATTTTGCAGGTCTTTCATTTGGTGCATAGAGATTTATTATTGTTATGTCCTCTTGTTCTATTGACCCTCTCAGCATTATGTAGTGACCTTCCTTGTCCTTTGTGATGGTTTTTACTGTGACATTTATTTTATCAGAGATTAATATCACTACTCCTATTTTTTTCTGGTTGCCATTTGCTTGGTATATTTTTCCCCACCCTTTTATTTTTCGTCTGTCTTTATCTTCATTTTTCAGGTGTGTCTCTTGTAGACAACATATTGATGGATTTTGGCTTTTTATCCAGTCTGCTACTATTTTTCCCTTTAGTGGTGCATTTAAACCATTTACATTCAGTGTGATTATTGAAAGGCAAGGTTTTATTGCTGTCATTGTGTTGAGTTCTTTTTGGTGTTTCTGATACTTTGGTCCATGATGCTTTCTGTGGTATCTCTGTAAAAAGGACATCTCTGAGTCTTTTCTGCAATGCTGGTCTTCTTTTTACAAACTCTCTTAGGTTCTGCTTTTCTGGGAATATCTTGATCTCTCCTTCATATTTGATGGGTACAGTATTCTTGGTTCACAGTTGTGTTCTTTGAGTGTTTGATATATGTCTTTCCACTCTCTTCTTGCTTGCATGGTTTCTTTTGAGAAATCAGCACTTAATCTTATCTGTTCTCCCTTATAGGTTACTCCTTGAGGAAACTCAAGGGGTTTCTCCCTTGCTGCTTTCAGGATTCTCTCCTTATGATATGCCTTAATGTTTTTCTTTTGGGGTCTAGTCTATATGGTGTT
>NW_006400165.1:18604-21513 GCF_000299155.1 Elephantulus edwardii
TTTTAGTTCTTCTTGGTTTTTGCTTGTAGTGTCCTGTAATTCTTCAAGTTTGTCTTTCATCCATTGAAAATATTCAATCATTGTTCTTTTAAATTCTGTGTCAGAAAGTTCTATCAGACTTTCTGGCTTCAGGGAATCCATTGATACTGTGTCACCCTTAGGGGGTGACATCTTGCTTTGTGCTTGTGTATTGTGTGGGACAGCTTGCTTTCTTCGAGACATTGATATGTTCTTGATCTGAAGATAATGCTCTGGAGATCTGGAAAGGTTAGCTATCCCACTTGCTTTTTTCTCTGAACGTCAGACTCCAGGGAAATGTCAGTTCAGAGCTGTGAGACAAGCCTCTTGTAGGTAAGACAGGTCAAGGTGCTCCCAATTAAAGGCAGGTTGATTAACCAGACGTGTAGACACAGGTGTGCAGCCAAATGGGATGGGGCATGCACGTGGTTGGAGCGATCACAAGGGCAGGTCAACCACTTGGGGGACCTCACTCAGACCTCAGTTGTCTGGGTGTGCTTACAATTTGGGTCCCTATTCAAATTCCAGCTGTCCATCTCCCACCCAATGGTTTTCATTCACTGGTCCCTGTCCAGTGGTGCTCATGCAGTTGCCCTTGCACAGTGGCCCCTGCCCAGGCAGGGTCCTGGGTCCAAGGGGACTCAACAAGACAAAGCCAAATTCCCACCAACCCACTCACCTCTGGCTGATCTGCAGTGTCCACAAAAGTTCAGCCAAATTATCAATGGCCCCTTGTTCCTGGGCAGTTGGCATGGCCCAGGAGAGCTCAGCCAAATTCCCACCAGTGGGATCACCCCACTTGGGTACTCTCCCAGACAATAGGCGGTGCCCCAGAAAACCCAATTAGGATTCTACCAGCCTTTCTTGTGGCAGATCTGTCACACAGCAGCTCATTTGGTGGCTTAAGATGATGGCTGGATCCTCGGTGTGCCTTTGTGTGCTGACTCAGAATCATACTGTCCATGGCTGTTGGTAGGTCTCTGTGCTGTGTGAAGGAGTCTCTAGTGGCCCTGGAGCACCGTCAGGGGTGCAGGGTTGTGGCGAGGCCACCAGGGTGTGCCAGAAGTGTGGGGGCGTGGGATGGTGTCCCTGGACATGGTGCAGTGGCAGGGGTGTGGTGCAGGGCTTGGACAGCGCTGGGAGTTAGGGGTTGCAGTCCATTTCCAGATATTAAGCTGCTAAGTCACCAGTCCTCAGCAAATAGGAGTCACCCTTGTGCCCCGTGGCCCTTGTGCGCTGTGGCCCTTGTGTGTGCACCATCTGCCTTGCTAATGCTTTTAAGAACTAGCTCCTGGTCTTGTTGATAATTTAAATCATTTTTCTGTTTTATATTTCATTAATTTCAGCCCTTATCCTTAGAATTACCTTTCTTCTAGAGGCTGTGGGATTAGCTTGTTGCTGTTGTTTTTTAAAATTTATTTACTGGAGACATTAGTTTATTTCACTCCTTTCTCCTTTTTTAAAAAAAAAATTTAAATTTTGAAAGTCTGTTTGTTTTTTTAAATTTTTTTAAAAATTTTTTTTGTGTGAGTGTACCATCAAATCAGATCTGACTGGTACAGGAGGAGATTGTCCCTCCTCCAGCAGAGCATCTGGAAGATTCGAACCATGTGCCTCTGAGATTGTAGTTGCAGCTCCTTGCCACTAGGCCACCAGAACTCCCCTTGAAAGTCTGTATTAATTGTCCAGTTGCCACAGTGTCTGTCAAAGCCAGGTCTGATTAATCTCCTTTGTCAGTGTGTCCTTTGCCATTCCCTATCACTCCTCCCTGAGAGAGACTTCACCCTGATTGATAAAGAAAAGGGGACTGTGTATTCTCTTAGCTACTTCCTCCTGAAAAGGGACGCTGTAGGTTTCAGGGTGAAGATCTTCTCTCACTACTGTAAAGAGCCTTTCTCCTTTTTCATGTTTGCTTTTTGCTATGACCTAACCTTTGAGGATTGCATTATCTGTATCCCAGAGGTTTTAAAAGGATATATCTTCAGTTTTACTCATTTTTAGGAACTTTTCTAGTGTTATTTAGCTTACATGTGAGTGTTCTTTTTTCTTTTGTCTTCTTATTGTTAATTGCTTGCTTTATGGCATTATGGCTTAAGAAGATGATTTTTATTATTTCAGTGCTTTTTAATTTGTTGAGCCTTGCTTTGTGCCCTAATATATGGTCAGTTCTGGAGAATGTACCATGTGCACTTGAGAAGAAAGTAAACTGAGTTTTTGTTGGGTGAAGTACCCTGAATACATCTGAGGTAGAGTTGATTAATAGTATAGTTTAGTTCTTCTACATCTTTGTTGAGTTCTTTTGAGCTGACCTGTCTTTTGGTGAAAGTAGTGTGTTGAAGTCTCCCACAACTATTGTGGTAGTGTTTATTTCCTTTTTCAAGTTTGTTATTGTTTGGTTTATGTATTTTGTGAATCTATCATTTTGTGCAAAGATATTAATGAAAGTTATAACCTCTTGTTCTATTGTGCCTTTAATAATTATATAGGATCCTTCCTGTCTCTTATGGTAGTTTTCACCCAAAAGTCTATTTTATTAGATATTATTGTTTTCCTGCTTTATTATGGATGCCATTTGCTTGTTAAATATTTTCCCCACTCTAAGTTTTAGTTTATTTTCCTCTTGTTTCTTAGATTTGTCTCTTGTAGACAACATATTGATAAGATTAAGTTTTTTATCAGTTATGCTGTTCCTTTTTTCTTAAAATTGGTATTTTTTTGGTTTTTTTTAATTTTTATTATTATTAAATTTTATTAGTTTCAATGAACATTCACAGGGATTCTGGGCTTTCACTCCTTCATTGCCGCACCATTCTCTCCACCCTCCTCCCCAGTTTGTTCTTCTTCCCTGCGATCCGAATGTCTGTTTTAATTGTCCAATTGCCACAGTGCTT